>NC_043709.1:87050378-87051835 GCF_006229205.1 Suricata suricatta
CCCACTCCATAGATAACTGCTGGGTAGCCGGAATCCTGAACCCGGGTGGCGCAAGGGAAGCAACAGCTTCCAGCCCTAAGCCATCTTGGCTGGGAATCAGCGACAGCAGCGGCGCAGCCGCAGCTGCGCCAGGGGCGCACACTTCCCAGTGAGAGGCGGCCGCAGCGGCGTGCACTTTGAACTCGGTTTTGGGAATGGGACCACGCACCCTATTTCCACGGGGCATCTCGCCCCCTGCACTGGCTCCGCGAATCCCGAATCCCAGCTGCCCACAGGAAAAAAATAGGGCCCACCCCTACGCGACCCCCGACAGGGAGTCAGCGGTGGGTGGAGGCCTGGGCACACGCTTAGGCTGCAGGAGCTCCCAGCTCATTTCCAGCAGCACACAGCGCCTTGAGCAACAGCTATCAGAAGCCAAGAGAGACTCAATTTTTTTTTCTTTCCACCATTGCAATCGCGATCCTGGCTGGGGGTGGGGACTCCGCAATTGAGTCTGTGAAGGTGCACACTTCACCTCCTGCTGCTCATTTCGCCTCAGCTGAAATCCCTGCCTGAGCCAAGACAAACTGATTCCTCCCCCTAAGAAGCCAGCCACCAAAACAAATACATTTCATCTGTGGTAGCACAAACATGCACAGACTGGAACTTTGAACCGAGGCGGGTCTGGAAAATACAGAGCTCAATTTGGGCTCAAATGCGGCCCAAGGAGATCGGACTCATTAGAGTGGCCTACAGTGCTTAGTTCAGCAGAGCTTGGCGTGCACCATTCTATTCTCCATAGACACCAAGGCAGGTGGCGCCTCTGAGAACAGCCTCCGAGACCTACCACATCAAACCACGTCTATCCACGAGGAGGAGCTGCTGCTTTTATTTTTTAATATAAAAAATTTTTTTTCTTCACTTTTTTCGTACTTATTTCTTTGTTATTATTACCTTTTTTTTCCTTTTTCTTCACTTAACTCTTCTAAATTTTAACTCCTTATTTTCCTTTCTCCTTTCTCCCTTACTTTTTCACCTTCTTGCCACCCAGATATATTCTCCTGTATCTCATCCTTACCTCTCCCCTCAACTGATCATACACTTTTAAACTGTCTACTGTCCTTTGTTGTCTCCGACCCCCTTTTATATTTTTTTTCTTATTTCTCTTTTCTTTGTATTTTCTCTTCTTCTCTTCTTTTCATCTTTCCTTTCCATTTTCTTTCTTTTCTTTCCCCCTTTTAATGTGTTTCTTTGATTTGTCTGTGTGTATGTGTGCTTCTGTTCCCTCTGTGTTTGTCTGTCTGTTTTCCTTCTTAGGACTACACCAAGAAACAAGCCAAAGTGTGCAAGAAGGCGAGTCCCAAATATTGCAGAGTAGGGAAATAAAATACTCACAGGCACAACAAGAGAAACCGAGAGACACCATTAAGAGAATATTTCCTGAAACAACAGGCCCTAGACAGTCAATAAGCCTCCTT
>NC_043709.1:87051935-87132298 GCF_006229205.1 Suricata suricatta
GTGGCTGTCAGTTAAGTGTCCAACTTCGGCTCAGGTCATGATCTCACAGTTCGTGAGTTCAAGCCACCATGTTGGGCTCTGTGCTGACAGCTCCGAGCCTGGAGCCTGTCTTTGGATTCTGTGTCTCCCTCTTTCTCTGACCCTCCCCTGCTCACACTATCTCTCAAAAATAAATAAAAACATTTAAAAAAAGAAAAAAGGAAAAAGAAAAGGAAAGAGGACTCAAAATCACAGATGAAGGGGAAGAAATAACAACTGACACCAGGGAAATACAAAAGATTATAAGAGAATATAATGAAAAACTATATGCCAACAAATTACAAACCTAGAAGAAATGGATAAATTCCTAGAAACATATATTCTTCCCAAAACTGAATCAGGAAGGAATAGAAAATTTGAATAGACTGATTACTAGCATAATTTAGTTGTAATCCAACAACTCCCAACAAACAAAAAAGTCTAGGACCAGATAGCTTCCCAGCTGAATTCTACCAAGCATGTAAAGAAGATTGAATACCTACTCTTCTTAAACTATTCCAAAAAATTAAAGAAAACTTCCAAATCTGTTCTACAAGACCAGAAATACCCTGATACCAAAAATAAAGACAAAACAAAACAAAACTACAGGCCAGTATCTGTCAACATAGATAGAAAAATTCTCAACAAAATATTAGCAAACTAAATCCAACAACACATTTAAAAAACTATTCACCACAATCAGGTGGGATCTGTTCCAGGGATTCAAGGTAAATTACATATTTATAAAATCAAACAATATAATACATCACAATATCAAGAAAAAGGATAAAAACCATATGATCCTTTCAATAGATGCAGAAAAAGCATTTGACAAAGTACAACATCCATTCATGATAAAATCTCTCAACAAAGTAGGTTTAAAGGAAACATATCTCAACCCAATAAAGGCCCTTATGTGAAATTCACAATGAACATCATCCACAATAGTGAAAAACTGAGAGTCTTTCCTCTAAGATCAGGACCAAGACAAGAATGTTTACTCTTAGTGTTTTTATTCAACACAGTACTGTATGTCCTAGCCACGGTAATAAGACAAAAAACAAAAAAGAAAGAAAGAAAAGAAAAGGCATCCAACTTGGTCAGGAAGAAGCAAAACTGTGACTATTTACAGATTTCTTGATACTGTATATAGAAAACCCTAAAGACTTCACCAAGAAACTACCAGAACTGATCAATGAATTCAGTAACATCACAGGATAAAAAATTAATACACAAAAATCTGTTGCATTTCTATACACTAACAATGAAGTAGCAGAAAGAGAAACTAAGAAAAAATCCTATTTGTAATTAAACCATAAATAATTAACTACTTAGGAATAAACCAGAAAGTGAAAGACACATGCTCTGAAAACTCTAATATATTAATGAAATAAAATGAAGATGATACACAAAAAATAGAAAGATATTCCATGCTCATGGATTGAGAGAACTGTTCAGGTGTCCATACTACCCAAAGCAATCTACAGATTTAATGCAATTCCTATCAAAATACCAACAGTATTTTTCACAGAACTATAATAATCTTAAAATTTGTATAGAACCATGAAAGATTCTGAATAGTCAAAGCAATCCTGAAAAAGAACAAAACTGGAGGTATCACTATTACAGATTTAAGAAAACACTACAAAGCTATAGTCATCAAACCAGTATGGTACTGGGACAAAAACAGATACAGAGATCCAGAAAACAGAAAAGAGAGCCCAGAAATAAACCCACATTTATATGATCAATTAATCTGTGATTAAGGAAGCAAGGACATAAAATGGAAAAGACAGCCTCTTCAACAAAAGGTTCTAGGAAAATTGGACAGCTAGAGCAAAAGAATAAAACTAGACTACTTTATGACACCATACACAAAAATAAACTGAAAATGGATTAAACACCTCAGTGTGAAACATGAAACCATAAAATTCCTATAAGAAAGCATTAGGGAGCAATTTCTTTCACATCGTCCATAGAAACATTTTTCTAGATATATCTTCTAAGGTAAAGGAAACCAAAGCAAATTTAAACTATTAGGACTACACCAAAATAAAAAACTTTTTCATAGTGAAGGACATAATCAACAAAAACTAAAGGCAATCTACTCAAGGAGAGATTTTCAAATGATATATCCAATAAGGGGTTAAGAACCAAAATATCTAAAGAACTTAACAACTCAAAAATAATAATCCAATTAAAATTTCGGTAGAAGCCCTAAATACATAGTTTTTCAAAGAAGACATATAGGCAGTCAATAGACACATGAAAAAGATGCTCAACATCCATTAACACCAGGAAAATGCAAATTAAAGCCACAAAGACAAGTCACTTTACACCTGTCAGAATGGGTAGTATCCAAAACATGAGAAATAACAAGTGTCAGCAAGGATGTGGAGAAGAAGGAACCCTCAATGTATTGCTGGTAGGAATGCAAATTGGCACAACTGTGGAAAACAGTTTGGAGGTTTCTCTAAAAATTAAAAATAGAATTACCATATGATCCAGTAATTCCACTACTAGGTATGTACCTATAGAAAACCTCTGCGTTTACTGTAGCATTATTTTCAATAGCCAAGACAGGGAAGCAACCCAAATGCCCACAGATGGAATAAAAAGAGGTAACACATACATACAATGGAATATTACTCAACCATAAAAAAGAACAAGGTATTGCCATTTGCAGCAACATGGATAAAACTAGAGAGTATAATGTTAAGTGAAATAAGTCAGTCAACGGAAGGCAAATACCATACTACATCACTCATGGAAAATTTAAGAAACAAATGAACAAAGATACAAACAAAAAACAGATTCTTAAATACAAAGAACTGGTGGTTGCTAGAGGGGAGGTAGGTGAGGGGAATGGGCAAAACAGATCAACGGGATTAAGAATACACTTATCTTGATGAACACTGGGAAATGCATATAATTGTTGAGTCATACTGTACACCTGAAACTAGTAAAACACTGTTAACTATACTTCAACTTTTAAGAAATCATTAATTTGACCCTTTCTTTTCAGCTCTAAACCCAAGTTTTTACAATGAAACAATGTTATTTATTTCATAGTAACTGTACTTTATTATGTTGTGAATGTTTCTATGCCCAGTACTAAGCATTTATGCCAAATGTGTGAATATAATCAATATTTCTCAGGATCTATTGAGATCATCATATAGATTGTATCCTTTGATTTACTATACTATAATATTAGATTCCCTTAAAGACAACTATCTTTATGTTTCTGAAGTAAATCCTACTTTAAAATGTTATTTTTAATACACTGCTTGATAGCATTTTATTCAAGATTCCTAAATTAATATGTACAAATGAGATTGAGCCACAAATTTCATTGAAACTAACTTCATTAGGTTTTATATAACAATTATTACTTTCCTATGCTTTGGGAATTTTTATAAAACTTGAGGAATTATCAATTCCCAAACAAGTCCAAGTACTCACCCATAAAATCTTCTGAGTCTAGAACTCATTTTTTTAAGGTAGTTCTTTAAAACATTACATTTCTTGAATGGTTTCTCATCTATTTAGACTTGTTACTTCTTCCATGTCAACTTTAGTTAGATAAAATGCAGATAATCTTTTAAAATACATGCATGACTAATGGAGTGCCTGAGTGGCTCAGTCAGTTAAGCCTCTGACTCTTGATCTCAGCTCAGGTCTTAATCTCAGGGTTGTGAGTTCAAGCCCACACCAGGCTCTGCACTGGGCATGAAGCCTATTTGAAAAAAATAAAAATAAAAAAATAAAATACATGACTGAACTAAACAAAAAAAAAATCCTAAGAACCCAAAATTCACATGAAAGTTGAAATCCAGGTAGATTACTCCCTGGTAGCCTACAGCTTAGATTTTAATGGGCCTCGCACACAAGTGAAAGGACACAAAGCCTGGATTCTTTACAGAGTAGAGAATCAGATGGAAGAATCCTGCATAAAGGGGTAAGTGAGTGAAGTAAGGGAAGAGCATTACAGGGAGATGTAATAGGTATACTCCTATAGCCTTGACTCTGAGAGAAGGGGGTTAGAAATTCTCCCCAGAGAACCCATAATTTTAGGCCTTCCCTTGGGTTGAATCACTAATGAAATTCATATTGCCTGTCATTGGAAAAACTTGAAATTAAAATTAGTCCTAGGTATGACCTTAAAGTAGTGCCCCCAGGCACTGGCAAAAGTAAACACATGTTATCTCTGGAGAAACACATTTAAACCCACTTCTCAAGTAATTCCAAAACTAAAACTCCAGGTTTAGTAGCTTAACAATGAAAACAATCAAAAAACAAACAAAAAAGGAGAAACATGTGACTAGGAGTAAAAATCAGCAAAACTAAGAAGATAAAGAACCACCACGCAACAATTAGGTATATTAAAATAATGAGAATCTGAATAAGTAATTATACAATAAGAATATAAGGGGCACCTAGGTGGCTCAGTCCATTAGGCATCCAACTCTTTTTTTTTTTTTAATGTTTTATTTATTTTTGATACAGACAGACAGAGCATGAGAGGGGGAGGGCAGAGAGAGGAGACACAGAACCAGAAGCAGACTCCAGGCTCTGAGCTAGCTATCAGCACAAAGCCCGACGTGGGGCTCGAACCCACAAACGTGAATCTGACTCGAGCCGAAGTCGGAGGCTAAACCGACTGAGCCACCCAGGTGCCCCAGGCATCCAACTCTTGACTGCAGCTCAGATTATGATCTCATGGTTCGTGAGTTTGAGCCCTGAGCTGGACTCTGCACTGACAGGACAAAGACTACATGGGATTCATTCTCTCTCTCTCTCTCTCTCTCTCTCTCTCTCTCTCTCTCTGCCCCTCTCCCACTTGCGCGCTTGCATTCACTCTCTCTCTCAAAATAAATTTAAAAAATTTTTTAAAGAATACAAATAAGTATAAATAACATTGATATATATAATAGTGTACTAAAAGTATAAATGAAGAAATAAGAGACTATCAAAATATAACCATGCACATTTGAAGATAGAATTAGATAAAACTTCTAAATATAAAAATATAATTGAAATTAGAAACTTCTAAATATAAAAATATAATTGAAATTAGAAACTAAGGATGCAGGTCTGATTCAGGTTTCCCCTCTGCCCTTGAAGGCCAGCTAACACCATTATCATTTCTGGGGGCAGGCCTAAAGATAGAGGTTAAGACTAGTCACGCCCTACCTGAGGGTCCCGGATCCACTCTGTAATTGGCTAAAGTTACTGTCAATGATGTGATGCTATATTGACTGGACCCCTGTACCTGTGTCACAATTTCCTGTAACTCCCCTTCCCAAACGCATAAAAGGCCCTGTCCCGCCATGTTAGGGGCTCGCTCCACGTGGATCCAGTGTGTTGTTGAAGTCTGTGAGCCCGAGTTTAGGCTGGCTGGGCCTAAATTCGTAATAAAGCCCTTTGCTTTTGCATGCGTGATTCGGCCTCCCTGGCGGTCTCTGGTTTTGGGGGGTGATATTAAAATCTGGGTACAACAAATGTTGGTTTAAATACATTGAAGTTGAGAAAACTTCAAAATATTTTTGAATAAGTTATTCAAAAGAAACTTCTCAATATGATTAAGAAACTAAGAAAACAGAATGAAAGAATAAATAGGCTCCATCAGAAAGACCATGAGATGGAAAATAAAAGAGACTGGAAGATGTAGAGTGTATAAGAAGATACAGAGTTTTAAGAGAAACTAGAGAGAACAGGAAAAGCAATATTTAAAGAGGTAAGGGTTGATAACTTTCCAGAATTTATTTTTTAAGAAAAGAAAAATGATGTAAATCCTCACAATTAAGAGGCAATAAACCCAATGGGAGAGAAAACCAACGGAAATCCACAAACACACTGTTGTGAAACTATAGAAAACTAAAGACAAAAAGATCTTCCAAACCACCAGGAAGAAAAAAAACAGATTCCCTACAACAGAGTAACAGACTGATGACTCATCTCTCAAAAGCAACAATGGAGGGGCACCTGGGTGGCTCAGTCAGGTAAGTGTCCGACTTCAGGTCATGATCTTGCAGTCTGTGAGTTCGAGCCCTACTTTAGGTTCTATGCTGACAGCTCAGAGCGTGGAGCCTGCTTCAAATTGTCTCTCTCACTCTCTCTCTAAAAAATTAATAAACATTAAAAAAAATTTTTTTAAAGCATTGATGGAAGCTAGAAAAATTGTGGAGTATCTTCAAAATGGTAAGAAAGTGGTTTTCAGAATTATATTCTCATCAATACTCTCTTTCTAGAATAAAGTTGAAATAAGGACATTTACAAAACAATATGAATTCAAAAAGTTTATTACTAACAGCCATCACCAGAGAAATATGTAAGATATGTCATAAAAATATAAATAACTAAATTCCTAGGGAAGTGCTAAGATGTAAGAAATTCCAGCAACCAAAGGAAATGGTAAACATGAATCTGAAAAAGTGTTGCATAAATCAATAATAACAATATCAAATGTAGCAGTTAAAATATTAAAATAGAACTAAAACACTGATCAAAATCTGAACATTGTGTTTGTGTTGTCCAGGAAGAGAGTAGCTGCAAAAAGACTTAAGCATATCTATCCTTTTTAGAAGGGAGAAATAAGAATAAAGAAAAGCAACTGAAAGAAGACAAGAACAGAGAAGAAAAAAAGTAAAAAAGCAAGCTAAATTAAAAGTCCAAAATTACATGATAAAAATTAATTCAAATAGAATAGTAATTACAGTAAGTGTAAATAGAATTATTCTATTAAAAGACAAAATCAGCTATTTACTGTGCACATTAAAATATTTTAATATAAAATACAAATAATATTTATAGCGATTAGCTTATGGGATTAAGAATTGAGAAATAAAATCCAACACAAACTAGGATGTAATTTAAAAGAACATTGAAGAAAAACATGAATGATCCTGCAAACAATTAATGGCTTTCAATCAGGGGTGTCTGGGTGCCTCAGTCGGTTAAGTGACTGATTTCGGCTCAGGTCGCGATCTCACGACCAGTGAGTTGGAGCCCCACATCACCTCTGTGCTGACAGCTCACAGCCTGGATTCCGTTTCTCTCTCTTTGCCCTTTGCCCGCTCATGTTCTCGCTCTCCTTCAAAAAATAAACAAACGGCTTTTTAATGTTTATTTATTATTGAGAGACACAGCATGAATGGGGGAGGGGCAGGGGGAGAGGGAGACACAGAATCTGAAGCAGGCTCCAGGCTCTGAGCTGTCAGCACAGAGCCCCACAAGCGCTGGAACTCACCAACCACGAGATCATGGCCTGAGCCAAAGTCCGATGCTTAACATTAACCGACTGGGCCACCCAGGCGTCCCAATAAATAAACATTAAAAAAAAAAATTCAATCAAGAAAAGAAACAAGCATGTATCCCACATGTGCTGTATAATTATACTTCAGGATAACCAAATGATTGCCAAAGAATCATTCCTTTTTATAGAAGTATTCTAGTCTGTGATCAGGAAATAATTTTGAAATAAAAACTTACCAAAAAATTTTTTCCAGCCAATAAACAAAGAAGCATTGATAGAATTAAAATATCACCATTTAAAACCATTAATTAAACAATGAGTCTATTTGATCATTGGTTATAAAATTGCATAGTGTAGTACACATGGGCTGCATTGAGAAAAAAAGCATTTGTATAAAGACCCAGGAAAGGTGAGGGAGTTGACCATGTGGATGGAAGGGGGAAGAATATTCCAGGCAGAGGGAACTACCATGTACCCTTCAGTGGGAGTCTGCCCAACAAAAGAGAGCCCAATTACTTCAATAATAAAAAATAAAAATATGGGGCATTTGGGTGGCTCAGTCCATTGAGCATCCAACTTTGGCTCAGGTCATGATCTTGTGGTTTGTGAGTTTGAGCTCCTATTCAGGTTTTGTGCTGACAGCTCAGAGCCTGGAGCCTGCTTCAGATTCTGTGTCTCCCTCTCGCTCTGCCCCTCCCCCATTCATGCTTCGTCTCTCAAAAATAAACACTTTTTAAAAATTAAAAATAAATAAATACTAAAATCAAATACATAGGAAAAAATGAGGCTGTGGGAAACAATATACATACAGGAAAAACAAAAGGAAATGGAGTCAGAATGTAATTACAAGCAGCTGGTAGGAGGGAAGTGATGTCAATTGAATGGAGGAAGGCTTGGTGAGGTCTTGTTGGAGGAAATCAGGAGTTTTAAGATGTTTATAGGACATCTAAGTGAAGGTGTCATGTAGGCAAATGGATATATAAACCTGGACTTCAGGAACAGAGACAAAATGTGGGAACCATCCATCTGTAGGTGGTATTTACAGCCAGATCACTATAAGAAGATCACTAAGGAGAGGAGACTGACAGAAAAATAAAGACAACAAGGACTGAGTTTTGGGGAATGATGCAGGAGAAGACACCACTTCCCACTTTCTTATATACTATATAATTTATAATAGTGTTTATTTTTTATAAACTTGAAGAATGTAAAATCCCATAAGAGGAGGAATTTTTATCTTTTCTGTTCTGTCCATTAATATACCACAAATCAATAGAGTAGTGTTGTGTCCCGCCCCGGGCCAGCAGGGCGGAAAATCCTTGCAGGTTCTTGATCCTGAGGGAGGGAGAGAAAGCAGGGCAGGAGGGAGACGCAGAGAGTGAAGACAGCACACGGAATCCGATCAAGCCTCTCTTTATTGAGAAAACACCCTATCTTATAAAGCTTTCAAGGCGGGAAAACAAGGCTGCTGACCCAGGTCGGTTGCTAGGAAACAGGGTTAAGGGATTAAGACTGGAGTAAAAGAGGAACCAGACTAGAGTGTTCTAGCACAGCGCCTGAGGGGCCGATACCACCCTGCCTGCAGGCGGTTGATCTTTGTTTTTCTGGCTTCTCCTGACAGGGAGTGGCGCTCCCCTGCCTATTTCTGCAACTCCCCTCAGGGAGTGACATATGGCCAAGCAGCTGGATCTTTGCCGCTTCCCACAGAGTAGTGCCTTCCTTCATAGGCATTCAACAAACATTTGTGGATGAGAATGTATCAATTATGCTTTTTATGTCTGTTTTAGAAATTCTTCCATAACTTGTGGTCATAAAGATAGTGTTTCTTTTCCTCAAGTACATTACATATTTGCCTTTTATGTTGACTCCATAATCCATATAGAGTTAAAGAGTATAGTGTAAGGATCTAATTTCATTTTTCACAAATCTTCATTTCTATAGAATGAAGTCCAAACTTGTTAGCATAATATTCAATGCATTTCATGATCTAAATCTATGTTATTTTTGCTGTTACCTCTCACTGCCACCCTACATGGTCTTAGTTCAACTATATTGATATGACATATATATACATACACATGGGCACACATGCCCGTTCACATAATTCTGAACATTGGAGCCCTTTAAGGATTAATCTTGAGGCCACATACTGACAGACGATCTGCTTTTTCTAAACATCCACAGAACAAGCACTTGAATAGGCAGCACTACTTTCAAAATATAAATTCTCTATTAAAATGTTTATAAAGCAATTCTCCCTTTTGTTGCTAGTAAATGAAAACACTATGTCTTCTATAAAAATTTCATTAAGAAATCTCATTTGTAAAAAGATTCAATTAAGTATATGAAACTTATCCCACTGTGACCTATATTGAGTTGTTCTATAAGACAGTATAATCTTATTTTTGTTCTGAGCTCATCTCTGGAGCAAAAAGATTGAATTTCATTAAGAAAAACAGCTCTGCCCTTCCAGTTTGAGTCCCAGAGGAATCTGACTGTGAATTTTCCAAGGCAAAGGGTGGGAGAAAAACCACTGGTCCTATGTCCATCTGTCCGTCTGTCTCTCTCTCTCTCTCTTTTTCTCTCTCTCTCTCTTATACACATACACACACACACACACACACACACACACACACACAGAGCATTCCCTGTGTAAGATCTCTTCCATTTAAGACTGGCCAGAGTTATCTTTTATTATAATAGGGAAAATACCACAACATTTATTCATCTTTGACTAGAGACCCAGTAAAAGTTTTGCCTCTAATCCAAGCTAACCATTCTCAGGCTTTATTTAAATGATCCTTCTGAAATTGTCCTTTCTTTTCTCTGAAGACTATAAATTCTTCATCTGCTCCTTGCAGGACATGCTCATCCAGACCATCGAGCTAAATTTACCACTCTGTGCACAAGTCCCCACTACAGAACCCATAGGCCATGCTTTGCTTGAATAGCCTCAAATGATGGAAAACTAGCTATTCTTGTGGCAAACTGAGTTGGGGGGAGGGCAGCTCTAGCAGGAGTTCCTCCAGATCATGGTCAGAGAGTCTGGCAACGCTCACGTAAATGCCCCACGGGTTATCAGCCACGTCTGCCTCGGCAGGGCTGTAGTCACTAACCCCTGTGTAGAGGACAGGCTTGTTCTTTCATTTATCTCATTTACCCAAACTCTCTATGTGCCCTCATGTTCTGTAAAACCTTGATCTTCAGTCATTAAAAACAAAAATAGCAAAAATTAGGGTACTGACATTTGAGAAAAATTTTTTTATCATCTAAAAATAATTTTTTTCTTGGCCAGTCATTTTTAAGTGTTGATCTATAGACTGGTTTCATCAAAGTCACTACAGAACAAACTTTTAATCCTAAAGATTATGACTCAGAAAATCTGGAAAGTCAAATTAAAAAAACAGAAACAAAACTGAAGAAAACCTCCCAGAGATTCTGAAATACAGCTCCTTCAAGTGCAGGAACCACTGCTACATAATTTCCAAAGTCTCTCGAGTCGCTCTGCTATCCTACAGCTCAGAATCACCACTGGGTACAGTATTAACACCTACTGTGTACACTGACTGCAATTACCACTCTGCAACTATGAGAACAAACATGCTCAAACCCCTGCTGTTGCAGGTTGGATTCCATAGGACACAGGGTCTGAGTCAGAGATTAGCATTCAGGAAGTTGGTTGTGGAGTGGTCCCCATGGGTAAGGAAATGAAGCAGGATCGGCAATGAGAAATCGGACTAAGATACCATCTCAAGAAAGTCATCAGCTGATGCACAGGGAGCTCTGAAGCTGGAATAGCTCTTCAGAGTTGTTGTGAGTGGGATTAGGGATTTGGGTCTTTATACCTCGTACCAACTTGTCATTGGATGTTACGCCCAGAAGGGGCTATGACCTTGGTAAGGTGGCACTCTTCTCCAGAGGGCAGCTGATGGCTGAATAGTTTGTCAGTTCTGAAGGAGGATCTGGCACATACCACCCAGCGACTTCATCTGCCTTCTCTCTCTCTCTCTCTCTCTCTCTCTCTCTCTCTCTCTCTCTCTCTCTCTCACACACACACACACACACACACACACACACACACACACACACACACACACAGGGGAAGAGTTAAACCAGAGCATTTCTCAGTAGACAACCCGCCGTTTTAAAGTTGCAAAACAAAACAAAAAAACAAAAACCACGTTATCTCTCGCTTCCTCCATTTCAAGCACTGGATATTTATGGAATGATTCACCACTAAAATGAAGCATGAATTTTAATGTGGAATTATTTCTAGTCCTTTAAGTAGCATTTCTTAGGGCATCTTCATGTTTCTAGTTTTGATCAATTAGTATAAACGGCTTCCAAACAACTGGTCATTTTTGTCTGTTTCAAAGGTATGTAATTAATACATGTATTTCTCCCCTAATAATGTTTCATCAGAAATGAAAAGGGGGATTCTTGCTTCTTGTGACAATCTCACACTATAGCCCTGTCACAGAGTACTGTAGTGAATAATCACCATTGCGATTTCTCAGGAGCCCAGGAAACGTAAGCCCTTTTCCCTAACTTGCCTGAATTAATTAGAGTATCAGACAGATTAAGTGAGACCATATCTTGGCACCTCCATATCAGATGGGATCCTTAGAATGTATAAGGAGATCAATCCAGCTATGAGGAGTAGTTAAGATACTAATACTACACTTAGAGTCAAGTATCCTTGGCCTGAGTGCTGCCCCCACTGCTTTTAGCTTCTGATAATAAACATGTCACTAAAGCTCTGAGCCCCAGTTTCCTGGGCTGGAAAATGGGGGCAACATCACCACCATCAAAGCCGCCGTAATGATGCCACAGAACGATATAACTGAAAAGGCTTTGTACGCACAGGCAAAGTCATCACCGTCGTCTGGAGTCCTCCACCGCTTCCTGGTTCTGCACTATCTTCGTGACTAGCACAGAAGCTACTGGAGGCAGGCATTGTCTTAAATCTGACTCAGACACATGACAAATCTTACATACAATAATAAAAACTACTACTTACTATCTGCCACATACTATGGCAAGCACTTTACATGCATTATTTAATTTAATCCTTCCGACAACTCTATACATGGGTTCTTTTCTTATACTCATCTTGCAAATGAAGAAATAGGACTTAGTGGGCTATGAGACATTCCTACCCTCATACAGTGAGTAAAAGTAAAACCTTTAAGCCCCTCACTCTGCTTCCCTTCCTCTTCTTGAAGCAGTCCAAAGAGGAGAGAGAGCATTTCCAAAATTCTCTGCTATCATTTGTTCTTGAAAGCCATTCACAAGAATATAATTTTTAATTACTTGCCAATTTTTATTTATAACACTTTTCAGTTTAGTTGTAGAGATACCTTGTATTAAGTCTTTGGTGCAAATAATAAGGGTTTTCTTCACAGAGAATAGGTAAAGAAATACATCACTCCTCCACAGTCACAGACCAAGCAAGCAAAATTAGGCTGAAGGTCACACAGGGACCAAAACTGACACCACCTATTATCTCCCTTAGCCAAACAGATGAGACACATCCCACTGATAGGAGATTAATAAAATAACATTCACAGAATAAAGATAAATCATCAACCCCACAGGGCTGGACTTCCAGCAAAGCTACATTTTCTCTAACACTTTTCATGATCTGCCAAAAAAAAGATATTTTGAAATGTAATTTTAAAAAGAATTGTAAGTTAGAAAAACATATAATACACTTGGAATATACTAGACACATGCACAAATGCTTAGTAAAAATATTTACATTTACTGTGTACAAGAATTAACAGGCATGATGGTTTTAAAACACAAAGTCCTGGAACCCCATCTCCAGAACTGCTGATTCATAGCCCTGAAAAAGAACTATGAAATATGCGTATTTAACAAGCACCGTGACTGGCAGTCAGGCAGGTAGCTCCAAATCACAGTCCGAGAAAAAGTGATTAAAAGACACCTTAGGTCAGTCAGTGGACATATAACATATAGACTAAAATCAATATTGTATATACAAGTTGTACTTTCAAGGCCAGAATGAGGGAGAGAGAGGAGGTGAGTGGAAAAGAAATCTTCTAATTACAAATAGGCTTATGGGAATGGAGCTCCTAATATCTTCCTGCTGAGAGAAGAAAAGTATAGACTTGATAGTACAAAAAACAATTTCTGCCTCAGGCTAAAAGAAAGGGAAGATGCAAATGTTAGTCATAGTTATAAAGAGCTGGCCACCAATCATGAGTATGTCACCAATAGTCTGTCAATATATAACAGAAAACAGCTGCACAGTGCAGCAACTTTTTTTTAATATTTTATTTTTACGTAATCTTTGCACCCAACCTGGGTCTCAAACTCACAACGCTGAGATCAAGAGTTGTACACTCTTCTGACTGAGCCAGGCAGGCACACTTTTAAAATATCTGGGAGTTGATGCACAGGCCTAGAGATTTTCCACCATTAGAAACCTCTCAAAGGAGCAACGGTTACATGACTTTTGCTCAAAGCAGAATAAGAACCATAATTAGACTAGGCAAAGAGTGAAAAGAGCTGAAGATTTTAGGTATTGTTCTAATTGCTACCTTTAAAATATGTATTTCCTTAACAACTAGTCAATATTAGAATAAATTGGATTTATTTTAATATATAATCTAAATATATTCAAATAAATAATGTTTATGCTCTATTAAGTATCTTCCATTCCTAAAAATGCACAACCAGATAATATAATCTCTCCATTCTCTCTCAAACACTTGACATTAGGGTAAACAGTCTCGCCAAATTATATAACCCAGGTACCAACCTTAACCTGATAGCTGCCAGAATGTCAGACATCATACAGAATATAAACATCCCTGAAGACAACCTTGTATATATCATCTAGAATCTTAGAAACAATTTTTTAAAATTTCATGTGATGGCAATGAGAAAGAATGAAATATGGCCGTTTGTAGGAAAGTGGATGGACCTTGAGGGTGTCATGCTAAGCGAAATAAGTCAGGCAGAGAAGGACAGAAACCATATGTTTGCACTCATAGGTCTAACAGGAGAACAGGAGAAACCTAATGGAGGACCAGGGGGAGGGGGAAGAGGGAAAGAGAGTTGGGGAGAAATAAAATGAGGCTTGAAGGGGAAGGGGGAGGGGGGAAAGAGGTGGTGGTGATGGAGGAGGGCACTTGTAGGGAAGAGCACTGGGTGTTGTATGGAAACCAATTTGACAATAAACTATTTTAAAAAAAAAAAGAATGCAAGAAACCAAAAAATAATAATAATAAAATAAAATAAAATAAAATTTCATGTGAGAATAGAAATGACAAATGCTCTCTGGTATCAAAGTGAAGACATCAGTAGAGTTCTAATTCAAGATGGTGACAAAGGAAAACTCTGAATTCACCTCCTCCACAGAACACACCAACTTACACCTATTAATAGAACAACTCCTGACCGAAGAGCAACTGAGCAACCAAAGACAGAAAAATGGCAAGATAACAGCAAGAGAGATGGAGACATAGTAACAAAAAATCCCACCCCTGAGGTTGCAAACGCAGTGGGGCGGTCTAGAACTGAGGTACAGGAACCAATCATCTGTGCTTAGAGAGAAAAGGCCGTTAAGGGGCGCCTGGGTGGCTCAATGGGTTGAGCGTTTGACTTTGGCTCAGGTCATGATCTCACGGTTCGTTGGTCTGGGTGCAGACCGCAGGCTCAGAACCTGGAGCCTGCTCCAGATTTTCTGTGTCTCTTTCTCTCTCTGCTTCTCCCCTGTTCATACTCTGTCTCTCAAAAATAAGTAAATGTTAAAAAAAATTTTTTAAGAAAAAAAAAAACGTTTAAAAGAGCAACTAACATATAAAAGAAACAACCCTAGAACTCTTTCAGGTGGCAGAGGAGCTGTAGAATAGCTCTCCAGGACAGAGAAGCTAGAGAACAACATGGTTTATAATCCCACCCACCTTAAAAGCCTAGACCAGAGCAGGGTCCAGACACTATAACAGGTGAGTCTAGCTAGCTCCGTGAAATTGCAAGTTCAGTAAGCCACAGGCCTAGTCACATTGGGACACAGAAAAAAGAAGCTAGGGCTTAAAGGGGTCAAGGAACCGTGGGAAATCCCCCACCACCTTAAAAGCCCGGAAGCCCAGACTGGCTGACAGTGAGCTCTGCCCCACTGTGATTGGTGCTGCGTCGCACAAAACACGACCCAGTGTTGTGCTTTGGGGGTTCTGGGCTGTTTTGTTTTGCTTTCTCTTTTTAAAATTTTGTCTTGTTTTTATTGTTTCTTTTTGGTTTTGTTCTTTTCTTTCTTATTTTTTATTATTCTTTTCCTTTTATTTCCTTTCTTCTTTATTTTACTTTTTCTTTTTCTTTTTTTATTATTTTCCTCTTGTTTTTTTTCTCCAATTTTTTTCTTAATTCTTTCTGTAAAATGCCACAGCTTAAAAGAATAACTAGCATACACAGCCACAATTGCAGCTAGAAAAAGTCACCAAACACACAGTCTGCAAAGGAGACACTATGCACATGGATCACTCCTTCACCATTAGGGG
Source organism: Suricata suricatta (assembly GCF_006229205.1). Lineage (NCBI taxonomy): Eukaryota > Metazoa > Chordata > Mammalia > Carnivora > Herpestidae > Suricata > Suricata suricatta. The sequence goes on from NC_043709.1 coordinate 87,067,737, forward strand.
AAGTAGCCATTTCACCTAATCCACAGAAACAGATGCAGAAACTCAAGCAAAATAGAGACCCAAAAAATATGCTCTGAAGGAAAATAAGAAGAAAAAAAAACTCAAGAGAAAGAACTAAATGAAACAGAGATACGCAATATGGCTGATAAAGAATTTAAAGTAATAATCATAAAGATACTCACCAGAATGGAAAAACAAGAATGGAAGAATTCAATGAGACTTTCATTAAAGATCATTCACTGCAATCAGATGGGATTTATTACCAGGATGCAAGGATAGTTCAATCAACATCATACACCTCATCAACAAATCAGAGGATAAATTCATATGATCATCTCAAGAGAGGCAGAAAAAACATTTGAGAAGATTCAATATCCATTCATGACAAAAACTCTCAACACAATGGAGTCAGAAGGAACATACCTCAACATAATAAAGGCCATATATTAAAAACCCATAGCTAACATCATCCTCAATGTTGAAAAACTGAGAGTTTTCTAAGATCAGGAACAAGACAAGAATGTCCACTTTCACCACTTTTATTCAATATAGTATTAGAAGTCCTAGCCACAGCAATCAGACAAGAAAAAGAAATAAGAGGCATCCATATTGGTAAAGAAGAAGTTAAACTGTCACTATTTGCAGATGACATGATATTATATATGTAAAATCCTAAAGATTCCACCAAAAAACTACTACTAATAATATACTAATTCAGTAAAGTGGCAGGACACAAAACTAACACCCAGAAATCAGAAGTGTTTCTAGACATGAACAATGAAGACACAGAGAAATTTAAAACACAACATCATTTACAATTGTACCAAAAGAACAAAATGCCTCGGAATAAACTTAACAAAAGAGGTGAAAGATCTGTACTCTGAAAACTATAAACTACTATGAAAGAAGTTGAAGAGGACACAGACAAATGGAAAGACAGTCCACGCTCACGGGTTGAAGGAATAGTGTCAAAATGTCCATATCACGGGTTGAAGGAATAGTGTCAAAATGTCCATATCACCCAAAGCAGTCCACACAGACAATGCAATCCCTATCAAAATATCAACAGCATTTTTCTCAAAACTAGAACAAAATAATATTAAAATTAGTATGGGGTCACAAAAGATCCCAAATAGCCAAAGCAATCCTGAGAATTTCGAGACACACCACAGAGCTATAGTAATCTGAACAGTAGGGTACGGGCACAAAACAGATACAAAGACCAACAGAACAGAATAGAGACCCTAGAAATAAACCCACATTTACAGAATCAATAAATTTATGACAAAGAAGGCAAGAATGTACTATGTATAAATGGTGCTAGGAAAACTAGAAACTAAAACTAAATTACAACTGGTAACTAGGAAAACTGGACAGCGACATGTAAAAGAATAAACTAGACCACTTTCTAACACTACCCACAAAAATAAACTCAAAGTAGATTAAAGACCTGAATGTGAGACCTGAAACCATAAAATCCTAAAAAGGAACATGGAAAATAATTTCTCCGATATCAGCCATAATAACATTTTTCTAAATATGTCTCCTGGGAGAAGGGAAACAAAAGCAAAAATAAACTACTGACACTATATCAAAATAAAAAGCTTTTACACAGCAAAGGATACCATCAACAACAACAACAAAAATCAACCTACTGAATGGAGGAAGATATTTGTAAATGGTATGTCTGATAAGAAGTTAACTATCCAAAATATATAAAGAACTTATACAAACCAACACCCAAAAAACAAATAATTCAATTGAAAAATGGGCAGAGGACCTAAATAGACATTTTGTCAAAGAAAACGTATAGATGGCCAATGGACACATTAAAAGATGCCCAACATCACTAATCAACAGGGAAATGCACATTAAAACCACAATGAGGTAACAACTTACACCAGTTAGAATGGCTAGAATCAAAATAACAAGAAATAACAAGTGTTGGCAAGGATGCAGAGAAAAAGGAACCCCCATACACCATTGGTGGGAACGTAAATTGGTACAGCCACTGTGGAAAACAGTATAAAAGGTCCTCATAAATTAAAATAAAAATACCACATGATCTAATAATTCCACCATTATGTATTTACCCAGAAAGAAACAAAAACACTAACTCAAAAACATACATATTTATTGTAGTATTATTTACAACAGCCAAGACAGGGAAGCAATCTAAGTGATCTTCAACAGATGAATGGATAGAGAAAATGTGGTACATAAACACATGGGAATATTAAACAACCATAAAAAAGGATGAGCTCATGCCACTTGAGATGACATGGACAGATCTAGAGGGGATTATACTAAATGAAATAAGTCAGACTGAGAAAGACAAATACCATATAATTCAATTCAAAAGTGGAATCTAAAAAAAAATGAATAAAACAAAAAGCAGAATCAGAAACACAAATACAGAGAACTGACGGTTGCCGGGAGGAATGGGTGAGTGGGCAAAACAGGTAAAGGGGAGAAGCAGATACACGCCTCCAGTTATGGAATAAGTCACGGGAATAAAAAGAGGAACATAAGGAATATGGTCAATGATATGGTAAGAGCAGTGTTATAGGAGAGATGATAGCTATACTTATGGTGAACATAGCATAATGAATAAACATGTCAAATCACTAACTTGTGCACCTGAAACTAATATAACATTGTGTGTTAACCATACTCAAAATAAAAACAGAGAGAGAGAAAGAAGATGTCACAAAAACTTCAAATCACTTAAAATCTTAATAAAGAATGGTCAGAAAGAAGATCTGAATATTTTTTCCAAAGAAGACATGCTCAATATTGCTAATCTAATCATCAGGGAAATGCAAATCAGGGCCACAGTGAGATATCTTACCTCACCTCTGTTAAAATGGCTTTTAGAAAAAAAGACAAATAACAAGTGCTAGCCAGTATATGGAGAAAAGAGAACCCCTGTGCACTGCTGGTAGAAATATACATTGGTGCAGTTATTAGAGAAAATAATAGAGGGGCTCTCAAAAAATTAAAAATAGAACTACCATCTGATGCAATAATTTCATTTCTAGGAATTCATCTGAAGGAAAAAGAAACTCAAAATGATATGTGCACCTCTATGTTCATTGCAGCACTATTTACGATAGCCAAAATATGGAAACAACCTAAATGACTATTAATAGATGAATGGATAAAGTGTTCACACATACACACACACACGAGATAGATTATTCAGCCACAAAAAAAACCTTGCCATTTACAACATGAATAGACCATCAGGGTATTATGCTAAGTGAAATAAATCAGAGAAAGACAGGTACCGTGTATAATCTCACTTACATGTGAAATCTTAACAAAACAAACAAAAACCCAAGCTCGTAAATACATAGACCACACTGGTGATTACCAAAGGAAGAGGTGGGAGTGTGTGGAGGAGGAGGTGGTGTTAGAAATAAGTGAAAGAGGCAAAAATACAAACTTCCAGTTATAAAACAAGTCACGAGGATGCAATGTACAGCATGGTGACTACAGTTAATAATACAGCTTCGCATATGTGAGAGTTGTGTATGGAGTAAAGCTTAAACATTCTCATATCAAGAAAGGAAAAAAATATCTGATAACTATTTAAAGGACTGGATGTTAACTAGACTAATTGTGGTGATCATGAACAATGTATACAAATATCAAATCATTATGTTGCATACCTGAAACTAATATAATGTTGTATGTCAAGTATACCTCAATTAAAAAATAAAACTCTTACATAATCAAGTTAACATTTCTACATTAGACCTTTCTAGACTTACAGAAAACATATTTGATAAAATTTCAAAAGCTTTCTCCTTGAGATAGAGGAGATAAGAAACCTGTTATCACCACTTTTCTATTCAACATTACTCTGGGGTGACTGGACCTGGTCACTGCAAAAAAAAGGCAAGAAAATAATAATAGGTATGAAATAAAAGGAATGAGTATTTGAAGAGAAGAAATAAAACTGTAAATATTTCAATACTGCCAGATAACATGATTGTGTATGTGCAAAATACAAAAACTTACTACTCGAATTTAACAAAGTCTCTAGATACAAAGCCCATACACAAAAATCAGTTGCAATTGTACACACTGGCATCAAACAGAAAATGAAACTTTAAAAATAGCATTTAAAAGCATCAATTGCTTAGGAATAAATTTACCGAGTGATTTATAAATCTACTGTGTATAGCTGTAACACTTATACTCTAAAATTACAGAAAGTATTGGAAGATACGTACCATACTCACAGAATGGAAGATTCAATGTTACAAAAATAACAAATCCTCCGAAGTTGATCTACAGATTCAAGGTAAACCCAATCAAAATCCCAGCTGGATATTTTTTGAGGAACTCCGCCATCTGATTCAAATATTCAAAGAATCCAATGGATTTATGACAAAGGTAACACAATGAATTAGGAAAAGAATGGTCTTAAGTCAATGTTACTGGGTCAACTGTATTCCCTCATGTGAAAAATTTGAATCCTGAACCTCAACTTTACACCATATAGCAGGATCAGTTTCGGATATACTATAGATCTAAATGTGAAAGATAAAACATTACGGTTTTTGGAAGAAATCATATAAGAGTATTTATATGATATTTCGATAAGCAAAGATTTCTTAAACAGAATATAAAAAGCACTAATTATAAATGTAGCCAAATTGATAAACTGTTCCATATGAAAATTAACAATGTTTATTCATCAAAGACGTGATTAAGAAGTGAAAAAACAAAGCCCCTTGTGGAAGGTGTTTGCAATATATCTTATTGACAAAAGATCCAGAATCAAGAGAAACTTCTAAAAATCTGGAAGATAAAGACAGGCAATCAAAAAGAAAAACTGGGCAAAAAACATGAGCAGGCACTTTGCAAAGAGGATATGCTATCCAAGGAGTCAATAACCATATCTAGAAGTGCTCAACTTCTTTAGTCGAAACACAAATTAATATCACCATGAGATACTACTACTATCTGCCATATGGCTAAAAATAAAAATGAAAATACCAAGATTTGGAAAGGATGAGAAGCAAATGAAACAGAACTTGCATCAACTACTTTAGAAAAACTATTGAGCAGGGGCTCCTGGCCAGCTCAGTCAATTGAGCATAAGACTCAGTCTTGGGGTTGTGAGTTCAAGCCCCATGCTGAGTATACAGATTATTTAAAAACAAAATCTTAGGGGCACCTGGGTGGCTCAGTTGGTTGAGCATCTGACTTCAGATCAGGTCATGATCTCACAGTTCATGGGTTCAAGCCCCACATCGGGCTCTGTGCTGTCTCTCCCTCTCTCACTGCCCCTCCCTCATTCATTCTCTCTCTCTCAAAAATAAACATTTAAAAACAATTTTTCAATCTCACACACAAAAAAAGAAAAACTACTGAGCTGTTTCTACTAAAAACAATTACCACATGACCCAGGAGTTTCACTCCTAGTTATATACAAAAAGTAATGTGCACCTCTGTTCCCTATAAGAACACTTATAAAAATGTTCATAGTACTGTTAGCAGTAGCCAAAAATTGTGGACTTTTCATACAAAAGAACACTACAGAGATATGCAAATGAACAGGGCATTGTTATATGCAACAGCAGGGATAAATCTTGCTAACACAACAAGACAGGAAAACCACATCCTTTATAATTTATTACTATAAACTTCAGAAGCAGGCAAAACTGTTCTATGGCTTAGAAGTTACGGTAGTGGTTACATTTGGGACATTAGTGACCAGGGCAGACTATGGGCAACAGTGTATTTCTCGTTCTAGATGCAACTGGCTTTCCACTTTGTGGAAATTGAGCTAGGCTCTATGATCTGTGCACTTTCCTGTATGTATGCTTCAATAGGACATTTCTTTCTTTTAATTCCCAAAGCATTTCACATAATAGAATGTTCATTTTTCTTTGCCCCTTACAAATGAAGGACCTCAAGAACTCCTAACTCGGGTATGAAGCCAACTAAACCATGCCCTTTCACAAATGACAGATGTCTCCGGCTGCACTTTTCCTAAGGCTAATTTATTTGCAAGATTCAGCTGCCCCACATATGAGTATTTCTTGCGGGTCTTTCTCTTCTGCCATCCTCTTAATTGTTTTGTTTTTCCTCCCCTTACATGGTTCTGATGTTGATGAGACCAGACTTTGTTGGATCTCAGAAATTCATTTTCCATTTCTTAATCACAATGGTAGCCATCACACAATTGCAGAAATGCAATTTGCCATCCAAATCTACCAAGACACAAAAATTAATTATTTAGGTGGTAACCCATCTGTATTCTTTTAAAGATTTAGCATGGTTTCACTCTGGTTCCTACATTCTCATTTTAAATTTCTATTGATTTTCATTGTGTAATTTAGTATCTTGGGGAAAAAAAACAAATTTTTATAATTCCTACTACAAATTGTAAGAATTATAAGATATTTATCCCTTTATTCTTCATACTCCATTTTCAAGGTCAAAACCAGCATTAATTCAACTTCACATTTTATTAAATGTTATGTTGATGTTCCAAATCCCCCATGGCCCCAATTCTAATTCTTCTCCCACTTTTGATTAGTCTATTCCATCAGAACCACAGCAACTAAAATTGCCTCAGAAGAAAGGAGAAAGAATTAGAATTTAGTTATTGACTTTTCCAAAGGGCATGGTAATGAATATATAAAACAATCAGGTGGGAAATAATCACTGGTGCAAAATGAGCAATGCAAATGACTTCCTACTTAGGGCTTTTAAGCTTTCTCTATGATTAAGCTATAGTAAAGAGCAGTGTTTAGCAATTATAATTTCTAATAACAAATCTGGCCTAAACAATTTTTTGTTACTTTCATTCATCTATCCAGACGTAAGTCTCTATTTTTGATAGTTAATGCAATTAACCCATAAATGCACATCTGAGTCATCTTCTTTTAAAAACTATGTAATTCTGAGACTTGTTATACCAAGATAAAAACTTACATAGAGAGAACAAAAACTAATAAGCCATAAGTTATCATTTCATTTTAAAAAATGTAAAGGAATATTTACAATTTAACATAATGGTGAATATTGGATTAATTCTCTCCCACTACCAAAAAATCTTACTGATAAAAATATGAATACTTGTAATGTCGTGAGAGCACAATAAAAGCATTATAAAATCATGCACAAAGAAAAAAATATAACAGCATGCCAACAACTGGTTTTATTACTACAACTGGGTAGGAAAAAACCCGGTGCAAGTCTGACCAGTCCTTTGGAAATGACAGTGACTCTAAAGTAACATTTTTCTTCCTCTACATGGAAGTGATTTCCATGGCAACTCTCCATCTGTTTCTCACTATTTTCACAGGCTTTTTAAAATTAAGCTTACATATGTCAATGTTCCAAGATAATCTCTGTGTTTGCATAAACCATATGCCTCCTTGACAAAGTTGGTTATTCCAGTAACATTAGAGAAATGTTTAAATGTCACATCTGTTTTAAGAAAAAAAATGAGGGTAAAATGGGAATGAGGTTGGGATAGGAAGCACTGTTTCTACAAATCCATTGGCAATCAATCCGTAAGCCAATGATTATAGACTTATCTTTAGTTCCTAAATCACAAAGTGACTTAAATTCTAATAAGTATCCTATATAAAATATAGAATATATATGAAATACGCCTGAGTTTATCCAATACTTAAAACCTATGGGAAATATACAAGCTTCCCAATATAACCTTTATATTAGCAGTCTTCATATATGAATGATATATGTGTTGTTAAGGATCATGTAAAAAATAAAGTATGACTTTAAAAAAGATAAAGCTTAGTAGGTGGGAACTATCAATCAAATAAGTTTGGAACTCCTGTTTTCATTATCAAATCCTTCCCCTAGTGTTACTAGAAGAATGCTTCAGAAAAAGTTAGATCCCTGAGAAGCAACTAGAAGGACTTTAAAAAATTTTTTTAAAGTTAGGCTTTCACCTAAGATTTATGCTTCAATCACATGTGACAGATAAATCTCTGGTCACAAGCTCTTACAGAGAAGAAAAACAAACAGAACTGAACTCTTAATCACTAAAATGTTGGTCCCAAGGCAATTATACTGACGGATACATTCACTACCAAAAAACAGTAATTTTAAAGAGACCTTCTTGAAGGTGCAAAAATGAGTATTAGATAACATTATTAAAAGGATGTTTCCCTTTCTTGTTTGTCTCCCAGTAGGCTGAAAGACAGGAGGCTGTCTTGCATGCGGAAAGTGTGTACGTCCTGTGACCTCGAAGAGCTGGGAAGAACTGCCCTGTCACGCTCTAATCTGCCCTGTGCCCCAAATCTCCACTACTCGCTGCCTTCGGCTTCCATCATGAAATTTCCCATGGAAATACTCATATCCAAGAAAGGCAAACCATTACATCTGCACTCAGTTCATTTTCATTTCCCTACCAAAGAGTAGTGCTCTGAGAAAATGGGACAAGCATGTTCTCAAAGAACACAATGGTCGTGCCCCTACTAGAGCTCTATCTAGGAAGGACCAACTACAGAGGATGGCTTTTAAAAGTGGAGGCAGGGAGAAGATTGTTATGAGCACGTTAATTATCTGGAGTAAACACAAACATGGAAGACAAAAAGAAATTTAACTTATCCCAAGTTTGTTTAGCATTAGGTTTGACCCAATGCAGGCTCTTAGTTTTGTTTGGATAGCAAACCCCTTTGAGAAAATGATATAAAGCTATAAACTTCTTTCCCCAAATTTCTCTTAAAACATGGTTATAATCCATGTTGCAGCAAACATCAGGATTCCTTTCTTATGGTAAATAATATCCCACTGTATATATATTTGTGTGTGTCTCACACCTTTATCTATTCATCATGGACATGTAGGTTGTTTCCACTTCTTGGTTACTGAGAACATTAAAATGAACACAGAATGGCAAATATCTCTTTGGGATCCTGACTTCAATTCTTTTGACTAATCAGAAGTGGGATAGCTGGATCATATGGTAGCTCTATTTCTAAAGTTTTTGAGGAATCTCCATACCATTTTTCATTGTAACAAACATTATGCTAAGTGAAATAATCTAGTTACAGAAGGACAAATACTGCATGATTCCACTTACACGAATTATCCAAAGCAGTCAAACTCATAGAAGCTGACAGTAGAATGTTAGCTGGCAGGAACCGTGAAGAGAAGGAAATGGGTAGTTGCTGTTCAAGTGGGTAGAATTTCAGTCATGCAAGATGAAAAAAGTTCAAAAGATTTGCTTTGAAACATTATGCTTATAGTTGACAATATCATACCATATACTTAAAATTTGTTAGTAGATCTCATGTTATTTTTTACCACAATAAAATTTTTTTAAAAAACACCCCTAGCTATAATTTTGTGGAGTCCAAGTCCATTCTGATACACTAGGTCCAGTCTCTGATCTAGCAGATCCTCAGAACCCAAGGAGGTATCCTGTTGTCCTGTATGACTCAGGAAGATGAGGCTTACCTGATAAGGCAGACCTTTCCAAAAAGTCGAGACAGTAGTGCCAATCCTCCAATGCCGCCAATGGGATTCCGTCTACAACTCAGAATAGCTATCACAGTTTTTTAATAAGACAAAAAATGAGCCTATCTGTAATCTTGCCATTCTGAGTCCTGCACTATGGGATAGAAGGTATTTATAACAACTCTAGAATTATTTAAAATGACTGTGACTTCAAAAAGTCTTACTTACTGATATGAAAGAGAAGATAAATAAAGTGCAAGAGATGGAGAAAAGAAAGGAGAAAGAGTTAACTCCCTAGAAGCTGTATTATCTCTCTCTCTATACACACACACACACACACACACACACACACACACACACACACACACTATGTGCAATACATGTATGATAACAGTCCATGTTCACTGACTTGTAACTATAAGCCAGCTCTCTATTTTACATAGTTTTACTTACATGGCAATACTAGAAATTAAGTATAATTATTCTAATTTTACAAATAAGATAACTAAAGCTCAATGGTATTAAACAACCTAATTAACCTCATCTCAAATTAGAGGACAAATTAGAAGAAACCTTTTTTTTTAAGGGGATGGTTCCTACATCATCTTGCACAGAATCAGGGAAAGCATAAATATTTAAATGTTTTTAAATAAATAAATAAATAAAATTCTAGCTTAAAAGTCCAATAAATTCTGAGAAGGCTCTTTTAAAGGATGCTGTTTTGGCATTAAAATACACGTCAGCATGGTTATTTGTAAGACGGTCCCACAACGTGAAAGTGCTCTAAATCTATTAGCTCTTTGTCCATCATGACCAGGCTGATGATCATGACCAAAGTCAATCAAAGTCTGCCAAGTACCACCAGCCACCACCTCCGCCTCATTATATGAGAATGTACAGAGTACACCTCTGGGACCCAGTAAATGTCAAATAACAGCTTTAGAGCAGCATCATTAAGTCTCTTCTGAAGCTCGTCATTAAGCTATGTGGGAGCACAGTAATTACACTGACAGGCAGCTTAATCCATCTGCTATATTTCAGAATTGTCTAGAATCCATTAGTATCAACCAAGAGAGCTTCAGAGCCTCCTAAATCAACATATTGCTGGGGAATCCTTGCTTCACTATTTACTAGCTCTGTAACTAGATTAACTGTATTTTCTTATTTTCTGTATCCTTGATGCTCCAGCAACTTGGGCCTCACTAAAAGGGGAGAGACTACCCCACCCCCAAGAATAGCCAATTCTAGTGTACCTTTCATATGAAAACCAGCTAATCCAGAGTCCATACTGGTAATTAATCTTTCTATCTGGGTTTTACACTGCAAGAGGTAATATTCCTCTGCCCTAATCATCTCATGACAAGGTACCGGAAAACTAGGCAAAGTCCCTGTGCACCACAGCTCATGGAAATTATTAAAAGTACTCAATCCTAAACCTGCTTACCCTTCCTCTCCGACTCCTTCCTACAGACACAGTAAGGCTCTCACCCGTGCTTTCCCCCAGCTCCTCCTGCTCCTTAGTGGCCCCTGCTGCTTCTCCGGATGACCCTCGATGATGTGCTATGCCTCCTATTTCTTTTTTTTTTTCAACCAAGTAATTTTTTTTTTATACAATTTATTTTTTTAACATATGCAATTATTTTCCGTCATTCACAATACAGTAGTTTCAATGATACTCCAAACAGAAAAGCAAAGTAAAAAATCAAAATCCCCACTTCTATTTCATGTAATTAGATTTACACAGAAATTAGAAGGTTAGGTACCAACTAGTTAATCACCTAATTTCACAGCTATCTGAAGTGTACGCCTATTTCTAGGAACATGTCAATAAAAACTTCTTCTTCATGATAATCATTTCCATGTCTGCACTTCTTATCTTACAAGATTAAAACAGATCCTGGGTACATTTTAAGACTGTGACCTTGAAATAGTGTCTAAACCTCTTTATAACTCAAGTTCCTTGTATACAATGAAGTAATATTACCTGCCTCAAAAAACTGTTACAAAATTTAAGTAATTAATAGACAGAAAACATTAAGACCAGGACTCAGGGTACAGGGCACATTAAATAGCTGTTAGCTATTATTATTGTGAGTAATGCTAAGTCATAAAAATAACTGATTCTAGGGGCACCTGGGAGGCTCAGTCAGTTAAGTGTCCTACTCTTGATTTTGGCTCAGATCATGATCTCATGGTTTGTGAGTCCAAGCCCTCCATCTGCACTGACAGTGTGGAGCCTGCTTGGGATTCTCCCTCTCTCCCCTTCTCCATCTGTCCCTCCCCCACTTGTGCTTTCTCTCTCAAAATAAATAAGTAAACTTTAAAAAGTTTTAAGTAACTGATTCTAAAATTAGCATTCTAAACCAGCATACTTTGTAAACTCTGTGTTACTTCCAGTTTTGGCATTCAAGGATGTGGCATCCATGGAATTAACCGTATGGGTAAAACACAGAATCTTCATAACATCTTAATAATACCTAATTTTGCAAAGGAAAGAATTAAATGCAAGGTGGATATTTTTGTGACTGGGACCTAGACAATGGCTCCAAATCAACAGTTCAATATTGCTTCCTACAGTCTACGCTCTGGAATTATTCTTATTAAGTAATAAACATTTCTTTGATTCTCTGTGGAAAATGTCCTCCCATTGGCCATGCCTCACCTCCTCAAAAAAAAAAGTTGACTGATGATGTAAAAGAAAATAAATGATTCCAAGGAAACAAAGAAATGGTTAAAAGCCAGAGAATATAAGTTTTGAATAAATGAAGGGTGAAATGTTGAATTCAGCAATAGCCAGGATATATAACATAAAATTCTCCATATACGCTATACATAAAAACAAAACAAAACCAAAAAAAGTAATTCTTTAAACTGTTTCAAGTTTTCCAAGTGCAAAAAAAAAAAAATGCTTATATAGGAGAAAGCAAACTGTACTAAAAATAAGAGGATCAACTTATACAATGAAAAGATGCATTATTTTTAAAAAAACAGATGATCCTTGAAATAAATGTGATTAGAGGAAAAAGCCTGAAAGAAGCCTTTAAAGAAAATAAATAAACAAACAAACAAATAAAGAGTTCCAATGAAGCAGTAGCAAACACAGGCACTAGAGTGACCTTTGCTATGAAAAGGTGGATTCAAAGTGTTAACAAAGCGTTTTCCCCCAGAATATTGAGTAGGCATGAGATACAGCATTAACTGAACATGTTGCTATGGAAGCATTTTCTCCAGTGCCAAAGAACACACTGGGTTACATATTGCCACAAATATTCACTACAGACCAAAAACCCCAAACCTCATAGTCCTAGAAAGAGGAGGATAGTGATTTTCCAATTCCAAATGTTAAGGAGCTTGGAAGTTGTCACTGTGTTCTAACAACAAGTAAAAAGCTGAACAGACCGAAAAATCAACAACTTTTTGGATCCATCAGACAGGGGAAGATGCAGGGTAATCCTGTGTCCTAATAATGGAGAGACAGGCAGGCAAACACAGGGAGTCGCGCCTTACCGAGTAGAGACTCACTAGCACAAACCACCATGGGATCCAGGGTGGGGTATGAAAACCTGAATATATTTGATCACCTGGTGGAGGCTCAGTGTGGACAAGTCTACGTTAAAAACTTCAGGGAGACTCAGTCACAGGGTGGCTCCATAATACTGTAAAATATACCAGAGTCCCTTAACCAGATTTCCACAATAAATATGTGAGAAAAATCTCTTGCTTTTGGCAGAGGGAGGGGAAAAGGAAACATTCTTAAGTACACAAGAGCACTCTGTTCTAGTTATGAGGCCTGCCCTCAGGGGAATCTAGTTAGCCACAGCCTCACCTCCTGAGGACTTATCAGAATATAACTGACTTGGGAGAGGAAAATATCCAACTCCAGCTGACTCTAACTTCCACATAGGAAAAGGGAAATAACCCAATTCCACTGAATCTAACCATTCTGTCCCACCAAGGCGGGGGTGAGGGGGCGGGGAAGGTCGGTACTGAGAAACACTTGCTAAGTTCACAGTGGAGAGACAATCCCTGACTAAAAGACTGGGACCCCCTCCCCCCACAGCTTATAACCACATTACTAAATGCCTATTTACAACAGTTCCTTTTACCTGGCACTTCACATGCAACTATCAAGAAAAAAATTACAAGATACTAAAAGGCAAAAAACTTAATATGAAAAGACAGAGCAAACATCATAACCAGATATGGCAGAAATACTAGATTTATCAGACAGATTTATAAACATCTATGATTAATATACTAAGAGTTCTTATGTATAAAGTAGATAGTGTGTAAGAACAGATAGGCAATATATATTAGAGCTAGAAATCCCAAGAACCTAAAAGAATTGCTAGAGATTTAAAAAACACACACACAACAACAACACTGTAAAAGAAATAAATAATACCTTCAATGGGCTAATCAGTAAACTGGACACAGCTTAGGAAAGAATCTCTGAGCTAAAGGATAAAAAAACATTTTTCTTACTCTTAACTGATCTAACAGATAACTGTTCAAAATAATAACAGTAATAACGTATTCAAAAAGCAAAGAGAACAAAGACAAAAAAAAATGAGAGAGAGAGAGAACAGAATATCCAAGGACTGTGGGACAATGGCAAAAGGTTTAACATGCACATAATGGAAATACCAGAAAGAGGGTAAAAAACGATATAAAGGAACAGAAAAAATATTAGAAACAATAATGACTTAGAATTTCCCCCAAATTAATGTCAGACACTGGACCACATATCCAGGAAGCTCAGAGAACATCAGGAGTGGGATAATTGCCCAAAAAAATTATACTGAGGTGTGTAATTTTCAAATCACAGAAAATCAAGAAATCTAAGAAAACCATACAAGACCTATCTGAGAAAAACTACAAAATTCTGATGAATAAAATTGAAGAAAACAAAATAAATGGAGAGAATTTATTTCCTGAAGAGGAAAACTCAATATTATCACAATATCAGTTCTACCCAACTTCAGTTACAGATTCAATGCAATCCCAATCAAAATCTATGCAAGTTATTTTATAAATACTGACAAAGTGATTATAAAGTTTATACAAAGGCAAAAGGTTCAGAATAGCCAACACAATATTAAGGAAAAGAACAAAGTTGGAGGACTCAGGCTACCTGATTTCTTTTTTTTTTATTAAGTAGTTAATGGTCAAATTGGTTTCCATACAACACCCAGTGTTCTTCCCCACAAGTGCCCTCCTCCATCACCACCACCTCTTTCCCCCCTCCCCCTTCAACCCTCAGTTCGGTTTCACCATTCAATCGTCTCTCAAGTTTTGCGTCCCTCTCTCTCCCCAACTCTCTTTCCTTCTTCCCCTCCCCCTGGTCCTACATTAGGTTTCTCCTGTTTTCCTGTTAGACCTATGAGTGCAAACATATGGTTTCTGTCCTTCTCCGCCTATGTTATTTAGTTTAGCATGACACCCTCAAGGTCCATCCACTTTCCTACAAATGGCCATATCTCATTCTTTCTCATTGTCAGGCTACCGGATTTCAAGACTTAGAATAAAGTTACAGTAATCATGACAGTGTGGTATTGATAAAAGAAAGGACAAATAGATCAATGGAACAGAATTGAAGGCTCAGAAAAAGATCTCCATTATTAGAGTCAACTGATCTTTGGCAGAGTAGTAAGGACTGTACAGGGGAAAAAGACAGTCTCTTCAACAAATGCTACTGGAACAAGAGGACATCCACATGCAAAAAAAAAAAAAAAAGTCATCTAGACACAAACGTACAAACGTTATATGTTTCACAAAAATTCACAATGGATCATATACCTAAATGTAAAATGTAAAACTATCAAATTCTAGAAGATGATATATCAGAAAATTTAGATGACCTTGAGTATAGTGACGTCTTTTTATTTTTTTAGCATTTTTTTTTTTTTTGAGAAACAGAGAGAGAGCGCAAGCAGAGGAGGAGCAGAGAGAGAGACACACACACACACACAGAATCTGAAGCAGGCTCCAGGCTCTGAGCTGTCAGCACAGAGCCTGACATGGGGCTCAAACTCATGAACTGTGAGATCGTGACATGAGCTGAAGTTGGACACTTAATCTACTGAGCCACCCAGGTGCCCCTGGTGATGTCTTTCTAGATATAACACCAAATATATAACACCAAAGGTATCTTTTATTATTTTTTTTAATGTTTATTTATTTTTAAGAGAGCAAGAGGCAGAGCACAAGCAGGGGAGGGGCAGAGAGAAGAAGACACAGAATCTAAAGCAGGCTCCAGGCTCCCAGCTGAGAGCACAGAGGCCAATGCAAGGCTCAGACCCACAAACCATGAGATCATGACCTGAGCGGAAGTTGGATGCTTAACTGACAGCCACCCAGCACTCGCACAGGTATCTTTTAGATACAACACCAATTCTAACAAGTTGGACCTCATTATAATTAAAACCTTGTCCTATGAAAGACATTGTTAAGAGAATTAAGACAAATCACAGACTTGGAAAAAATATTTGCAAAAACACATCTGACGAAACAACTGGTATCCAATAAAATATACAAAGAACTCTTAAAATTCAACAAGAAAATGAATTTTAAAAGGGGGCTAAAGAGCTTACTAATACCTCACCAAAGAAAATATACAGATAACAAGTAGGCATGTGACAAGAATGCTTCATCATGATACATCCCATCGTCTATCATCAAGGAAATGTAAACTAAAACATCAGTGAGATACCACTAAACACCTATTAAAATGACCAAAATCCAAAAACACTGACAACACCAAATCCTGACGAAGATGTGGAGCAACAACAACTCTCATCCATTGCTAATGGCAATGTAAAACAGTACAGCCACTCTGGATGACAGTTCAGCAGTTTCCTACAAAAATTAAACATACTCCTACCATATGAGCTGGCAATCACATGCTTGTTATTTACCCAAAAGAGCTGAAAACACGTGTCCACACAAAAACCCTGACATGAATCTTTTTTTTTGAGAGACAGAGAGACAGCATGAGCAGGGAGGGTCAGAGAGAGAGGGAGACACAGAATCCAAAGTAGGCTCCACACCCTGAGCTAGCTGTCAGCACAGAGCCCGACTCGGGGCTCAAACCCAAGAACCGTGAGATCATGACCTGAGCCGAAGCCAGATGCTTAACTGACTGAGCCGCCCAGGCGCCCCCCAACACAAATCTTAAAGCAGCTTTTTCATAACTGCCAAAACTTGGAAGCAACCAAGATGTCTCTCTGCAGGTGAATGGACATATAAATTGGGTACCTCCAAGCAATGGAATGTTAGCATTAAAAAGAAACAAGCTACCAAGCCATGAAACCACACAGAGGAATCTCAAATGCCTCTGTTACTAACGGAAAGAAGCCAATCTGCAAAGGCTACATGTGGTAAGATTCCAATTATATGACATTCTGGAAAAGGCAAAACTATAGAGACAATAAAAAACAAAAAAATCAGTGGTTGCCAGAGGTAGAGGGGTAAGAGAGATGACTAGGCAGAATGCAGAGAATTTCTACAGCAGTGAAAATACTCTGTATGATATTATAATGATGGATACAAATCACTGATTATATCTTTCTGCAAACCCATAGAAGGGACAACACCAAGAGCGAACCCTAAGGCAAACTATGGGCTCTGGGGTAATTATGATATGTCAGTGTAGGTTCATTCTTTGGAAAGAATGTACCATCTTAGTAATGTTGATAACAGGGGAGGCCATGCATGTGTAAGGGCATGGAATGAATGGAAAATCCCTGTGCCTTTCTCACAGTTTTGTTATAAACCTAAAATTGCTTTAAGAAAAATACTTTAAGGGAGCCTGGGCGGCTGGCTCCGGTAAGTGTCTAGCTCTTGACTTCAGCTCAGGTCATGATCTCATGGTTTGTGGGACGGACAGTGCAGAGCCTGCTAAGGATTCTCTCTCTCCCTCTCTCTTACCCATCCTCAACTCATGCTCAAGCTCCCATTCTTTCTCAAAATATATTTTAAAAATACTTAAAAGAGGATAATAATTTAAGATATAAACCCAATGTATTTTCACACCAATAATAGCTAGTTCCTAGTTTTCTCAAGGCCCTTCCTCATATTAAAGCAATGGTATTAGTGGGGCACCTGAGTGGTTTCAACTCAGGTCACAATCTCATGGTTCATGAGTTCAAGGCCCACAACAGGCTCTATGCAGACAGTGCAAGCCTGCTTGGGATTCTCTGTCTCCTCCTTTCTCTGCCCCTTCCCCACTCTCATTTGCTCTCTTTTTCTCTCTCTCAAAAATAAATAAACATTAAAATATATATGCACTTAAATCAATGGTGTTAGTTACTTAAAAGTAGTCAACTTTAAATCCACTTTGTTTTAGATTATACTTAAATACAACTAAGATAATCTGTTTTGGTAAATTTTTTAAATCCTAAAACCTTTATTTTCCTATTAACACACCTTTAAGTCCTGAGTACAGAATTTTATTATAGGACATAAGGTAGAAAGAATGCAGGTTATGACATCAAAACAGCTTCCTCATGCACGAAAAAGGAAATCAAAGTTCAAGTAGCCAGTGAAAAGTAGAAAAATTGGAAGGAAACATGTTGTCTGGACCCCAAGAAAGAAATCAGGGCCCATATACCACCCTCCTGGGTCACAACTTGATAGGAATCCTGGGGAAAAAAATAGTGGAAGAAAAGTCCAAGAAGATCCACACTGTCACTCCCGTGCCTCACATGTCCCCCTGGTCAAACGAGCCAAGACAGCACTTACCGTTGCCCATTATCATCTGTGTGTGGCATTCAGGGGTCTAAAACTTGCATGTGCACCGGTGGGGAGCATGGAAACGCTGGGAAGAACAGTAAACTTATTAAAGGAGAAACTCACTTTTTTGAAAGCATAATAATTATTATCATACAAATATAAAATGAACATTCAAAAGCTATATCTAATTCATTAATTAATGATGAAACCAGTAAGATGGTATAATCGCTCCAAAGGAGAATTTAAATTTTATATGTGAGTATATAAAATACATATATGTATCACACACACACACACACACAACATAGCAACAAAGGCATATAACATGCGTATGCTGTGGGCTTTATTTAATGTGGCACGGTGTGTTTGGACAGCTTTATAAATGGCTTTAATCTGCTATTTATGCCAACGCTGGGGATCTATGAAAGTCATTGACACGGTGTTTTAATTTATTGAATTTTATAAGGGAAATGATACTATCTAGTTGTATTTCTGAACTTGAGATTTACAGAAAGGTTTGGGATACATCCTTGTCAAATGCTAGAAAATAATTTCCATATACATTATGAGTTTTTAAGTGCTACTCTTTCCCTCCAGGGGATAAAGCCATCACAGGCATCAGGCCAGGCCTCCCAGACACAGCAAATTGGAGCAATAAAATAATCACTTAAACTACAAGTAAAGATTTCACATCAATTTAAAATTACCCTCATTTTTCTGTTCATGTTTCTGTTATTTCAAAGTTCTAAGAAACTATTTTGATGAGCAATCATGAAAAGTATTTTTTTCCAACACATCTAGAAGCTAGCACTGTGTGCACTAAAGGAAATGCCC
Source organism: Suricata suricatta (assembly GCF_006229205.1). Lineage (NCBI taxonomy): Eukaryota > Metazoa > Chordata > Mammalia > Carnivora > Herpestidae > Suricata > Suricata suricatta. Next base: position 87,086,763 of record NC_043709.1, read on the forward strand.
ATAGAAAAGACTGACAGAAAGGGCCTAGGCCAAGTGAAAGCCAGTGGGGCCAAGTTCTGCCTCTTACTGAAGAAAGGTCCTCTTAATTTCATGCCATCCAAAGCATGACTTCACATTCGAAACAAGCATGTACAGTCAGTTCCAGGGTAAGAAAAGAGAGCCACTGAATAAATAACAGGCAGCAAGATCAAATCATCCCCAACTCACTTTCTTGCCCCCATTTATTTATCCATTCACTTAACAAATACTTACTGATGAGGTACTTGACAGAAGAACTCTGTGCAGTATACTTGTGTTGGTTCCAAACTTGGAGAGTTCCCAGGTGAAATTTGAAATCGACCCCTGTGCACAGAAAGCAAGGAAAGACTGAACAAAGAAGCAGGCCACTCCAGACTGGTAGGTAGCAGATTTAATAAGCAAGGGAATGTACACAGCTTGTCTTGGGTGACCACAAAATGAACAGGTCTCTGCACCTGCCCACCATAATCCTCAGAGTCAATACACACAGGGACACCTGGGTGGTTCATTCAGTTGAGTGACTTCAGGTCATGATCTCATGGTTGGTGAATTCCAGCCCTGCGTCAGGCTCTGTGCTGACAGCTCAGAGCCTGGATCCTGCTTTGGATTCTGTGTCTCCTTCTCTCTCTGCCCCCTCCCACTTACATTCTCTCTCTAAATAAATAAACACACACACACACACACACACACACATACATACATACATACATACATACATTAGGGGCACCTGGGTGGCTCAGTTGGTTAAGCACCTGACTTCTGCTCAGGTCATGATCTCACAGCTTGTTAGTTCGAGCCCCACATTGGACTCTGTGCTGACATCTCAGAGCCTGGAGCCTGCTTCGGATTCTGTGTCTCCCTCTCTCTCTGCCCATTCCCCACTCACACTCTGTCTCTCTCCCCTTCAAAAATAAACATTAACAAAAAATTTTAAATAAACATTAAATATTTAAGAGTTAATACATGTATACATTACAGATGGTCTCAGTGACCCCTTACTCTCTGGTGGCTGTGACCTTGAAATGGATCCCACTGTGGGAACAGTGGGCAAAAGATACATTCCAAGGGCAGGGGAGGAGCCAAGGGGGTCAACTAACAGTCACGTCCTCTTAATGACCTCCTTCAACAACTGGGCACGTAATAAGAGTGAAAAAGAGAGTCCACATTCTCAAGGTTACTTAAGGTTACTTAAGGTTCCACGAGGCTAAAAAAACTAAGTGCTAAGTACAAGGCTTTTCATAAGTGATTTGGGTGGGGAAGGCGAGTCAGAGGCTTTTCTGGAAGGGCAATACTAAATGGGTATCTGAGGAATAAAGTTTTCACCCAGTGATCACTAGATAAAAACCCATGAACTTTGACCTAAATAAAGGTATACCCATGCAAAAGCATCTGGTGTAGAAACAGTGCTATGCTAACCTTGACAAGAAAAAAGAAAAACACACACACAAAAACTGCATTTCCAAATTTAGTCAACTAGGGACATTGAGTCAGGTCACTTAAAACAGGCACAAAGTTTAATCATTCCAAGGAGTTGAGTATTGTCCTCTTATCTTCTAATTTAAAATTAAATTTCCCACTTAGCTCTGACATAAAGACTATTTATAGACATTTTTAAAAAATAAGAAAACTAAAAAGCTTAAACCCGGGTGGACTTCCTAAACCAAAATGAGAAGAAAGCGACATCTAATGGTTCAAAACATCTCCAGTTCCTCTTCAAAACTCAAGGGACTAGAAAAGATAGACTTTGACAAAAACCATCAGACAAAGACAGCCTCGAAAGTCATCCTAAAAAGTCAAAAATGTCACCCAACTATCTGGGAAATGAGCAAATGCATTCAATCTAATGTCGTGCTGGGCTGTGGAAAGTTTAACCAAAAGGCATTCCAAAGATTAACCATAAACAGTTTCAATTCTTTGTAGGATTTTTCTTCTGAAAAAATATTAACACTCTGCAGTGCAAACATGTACCACCCTCCTCTAAGTATCTCATATCTATGTATCAAGCTATTTAAAGATTGTTTTTACACAAATCACATTTATGCAAATGAATAAACCATAAATTCTGCCAGAACTCTTAAGGTCAAAATAGGAATAAATTAATGTTGTGCAAAGACGGCAGTATTAAATGGACTTAATTACTTCTTAGAACAAAACCACAAAGGAACTTGAGACGTCAAGGTTTATATTTTGGTCCTCAGGAGTTGCTGAAAAATCTATCCCATGAGAGGAAATGCAGCATTTTTACTTATTTTTACTTAATTCTTTCTATCCTGCTCTTTGCTTTCTTATCTTGCTCATCTGTGTAAAGTATTTATTCCCTAACTTCCTTATTCCATCATTGAATTTTACAGGCTTACAAAATATAATCCCAAATGGTTTCTCTTTCTAAACACTGATAGAGAGTCACAAGGTGAATGGCGGTGTCCAGCTTGAGCGTGGTGGGTCAGAAGGCCAGGCCGACACCAAGAGGGGATATGTGAGTCATAACATACGTTTATTCTTCAGAAAAATGTCTTCATTTAAAAATTAGATGATAAGTGTTGTTCTGTTACCTACTGAGGGAAGGTTTTTTTTTTTTTTTGAGAGAGAGCATGAAGAAGAGGGAGAGAGAGAATCTTAAGCAGGCTCCATGCCCAACGCAGGAGCTAAGGCAGAGCTTGACCTCATGACCCTGGGATCATAACCCGAGCCAAAAATCAAAAGCAAATGCTCAACGAACCAGCCACCCAGGCACACCTGAGGGAAGATTTTTTAAATATTGTGTGTTGGGGCACCTGCGTGTTGGTGGCTCAGTCGATGAAGCGTCCAACGTCAGCTCAGGTCATGATCTCACATGTCAGCTGTCTGCGCCAACAGCTCTGAGCCTGGAGCCTGCTTCGGATTGTGTCTCCCTCCCTCTCTCTGCTTGCTCCTCCCCCACTTAGGCTCTTTTTCTCTCAACAAACATTTTTTTTTAAATATCATGTGTTAATCACCTTAACTAAGTAAAATATCAACCAATAAATATAAATTCCTCCTAAATCCAAATGTCTTTTTATTTCTCATTAAATGGTGGAAAGCATACTTGTTCTCACCTACAGTTTTATCAGTCAATGAATTACATATGGTCTCACGCCTATCCATGAATTCAGCCTGAGAGACAGCCTCAGGATAGAACCTCATTATAGGACATATTTGGCAATAACCATTCCTTCACAACTAATAAGAAAAAGACTTTATCTCCTAAGGACTCAAAATTTTTTCTGAAGAATGTTTTGTTGTTATACAGGCCATCCTCATGCTTGAAGAGTGGACAGGTAGAAGTGGGGTTGGCTGGTCTCCTGATTTTGGAATGCATCTTTGCTACATACGGAAGCTTCTTCTCTCTTTTGCAGTGGTCAGAACACAAAAGCGTAGATCACATAGCTTTACCAAAATGCACTTTTTTGCTTACATTTTTCCAATCAAGAAAGAATTCGTTTAGGAACCATACCACTGCATGCCCAACTGTTGCTCCTTAAAAACTGAGTATTTTATGCACAGAGTACTTTGCACAGAATACATGAAGATTATCCATTTACCAACCTGGCAACCCTCAGTTCCTTCTAAATCTCTTAAAGGAGTTGGGGATTTCATAGATCTCAGAACAAAAGGAGTTCACATTTTGGACATTCAGTTCAGAAGAGGCATGGAGAATTCAATCAGTCCCCTGCTGAAGACATAAAGCTCTGATCCATATTATTTTTTAGTGACCTCCAAGAGCATGAGCAGTAATACTTTAAGAATTGGAAAAGTTTAAAAATCTATATATTTTCTTACTACATCAATTAAGAGGAAGAAATATTTCAGTGAAGCTTCTGGCTCTGGAAAAAATATCATGTTCCTAGCAAAAAATTCAGTGATGAACCCCCCAAAAATTCCCCTTCCCAAGAACCCCCAAACTACTTCCCAATTCCAGGTCCTGAAATATGCGTCACTCAAGTTCTTCACCAACAAGGCCCTTTTTGATCTTGCTCAGGGAGATCCATCTCCTGGTCTTCACTCCAAGCACTGTCTCAGGACCTAAAAGACTGCCTTTCATATAAATGCTATTTGACTGCTTCTTAATTATAGGCACAGTTGTACATTTATTCCCAAATTATTTCACAAGCCAATCTCTCTGGCCACTGCCAGGCTGTGAATGCAGTCACTTCAGCTTACAGTTATATTTCTGGAGGCACAGAGAAAAGCAGCACTGGTGAACCAAACTAACAATGGAGCCAGGTTTTGCATCAGGGAAAAGGCGAATCAGAGTGAGTAAGATGATTTCCCCTAAGACACCATATAGTGAGGTCTAAAGAAGATTAAACACATTTAGTGGCTTACCCAAACCAAGTGTATTACCTTGCAGTTCTGGAGGTCAGAAGTTCAAATGGGATCTCAATGGACTGAAATCAAGGTGGTGGCAGGGCTGCATTCCTTTTGGAGAAGAATCCTTGTGCCTGACTTTTCCAGTTTCTAGAGACCATGAGCATTCCTTGGTTTATGACCCCATTTTTCCATCCTCAAGACTATCATGACTAAGTTGAGTCTTTCTCACAGCGAATCATACTGACCTCTTTTTCTGCTTCCCCCTTGCATCTTAATTTTTTTTAATGTTTATTTATTGTGAGAGAGAGAGGGAGATAAAGAGAATTGGGGAGGGGCAGAGAGAGGGAGACATAGAATGTGAAGCAGGCTTCAATCTCTGAGCTGTTAGCACACAGCCCAATACAGGGCTTGAACTCACAAACTGGGCGATCATGACCTGAGCTGAAGTCAAACGGTTAAATGACTAAGCCACCCAGGAGCTCCCTTCTTGCACTTTAAATAATCATTTTGATTACAATGCACCCACCACATATACTCCTTGCCTCAAGATCCTGTAGCTGATTAGCCCTTTTAATTCTATCCACAATGTTAATTCCCCTTTGCCCTATAAAGTAGCATATTCAAAGGTTCCTGGTATGAAGGCATGGACATCTTTGGAGAAGCCACTGTTTTGCCTACCACATAAAACTACAAGAAAACCTGTCCTTTGTTCCAGAAGGAGACAAAATCTCTGTCATCCAAAGCTGTTAGCTATACAGATGTCTTTGAAAAGAGTCCAGAACAAGGCGCAGCCAGAACTTTCCTTCACAAGACATGCAGAAATATGAGACACTCATGAAAAATTACCCAAGATTCACCACCAGCTGCTACCCTTATATATTTGCAAAGATTTTTAATTGCATTAAATTATATATTCCCCCAACACTATTTTACAGATGTGAAAAACAAAGCCTCTGACGACCCAGCAAGTTACCATTTTTGTTTCGTTTTTTTCTTAATATGTCACTGACACAATCTAGATCACAAGACTGTATTCATTTGTATGGGTTCAAATGGCTAGATGATTCCACATATGTGTAGAAAGAGAAGTTTGACTAGATCTTTTTGGTAGAATTTTCCTGGTTTAATCAAGGACTAAGTATATAATCAACCTTCATCAACTTGAAGAGATCAATGAACACTTACAGAAAACAAAGCAGTTTACATTACTCCACAAAGTTGGTTTGGTGGCCAGCTTTGCGGGGAGGGATTTGGATATTTCATTCCAGTGCTCAAGAATTTTCTATGTTAGGAAGTTCTTCATACTTAACCTTAAATCTTGCTATTTGCAGCTTTAACCCATCTCCTCTTAAACTGTCCTCAGGGATCTCTCTTTCACATGATCCTCTGTGCCTTCCAGAAGGAACAAAAATAAAAGACTCTCATAATATGCCTCCTTAATAAATTATACTGAAAGAAATATGCCCTATTCCTACAAACAAATCTATAAAGAAGGTTCTTTGGTAAATGTTGGTTTTCTGGTGAAGATGAGTTCAATCAATGCTAAGTTATTCTCACTGAAGTAAAATGAAAAGTGTTGATCACCTCTGAAGAAATATTTACATTTTTTAATTTATATAATAGAAAGTTAAAGTAGAAGTTCCAACTGAAGTACCAAGATACCAAATGAAAAAAGTGGTAGGATACTATAGGCAAAATTTACGAAAACCTGTTACACAACTCTTGAAATTCTTTATGAACATTAAGATTATAAAAGGTCAGACAACAGAGTGCCTGGTTAGCTCACTTGCTAGAGCATGTGACTCTTGATCTCAGGGTTATAGGTTCAAGCTCCATGTTGGGCCTAGAACTTACTTAAAAAAAAAAAAAAAAACTCATACAGTTAGAGACTGGTGAGATTTTTGTGAAGAAGATTCCTATGGAGGTAGATGTTGCTCCTCTATGAATCCCAATCTTCAGTGTTCCACTGGGCTTGTCGGGTGGATGACCCTCCCTTCAGGGCAACAGGAGCTTCAAGAAGCCTGCTCTTGAAAATCCTAACTGATTTGGCAGCAGGGGAAGGGAGAGTTTGCTGCTGTGTTGGAATCAGTCTTTGTTTCCAGAATTTAAGCAAAGAATATTTCCGTATGTGAGCCTAATGCCATCATGGATAGTATGCAGGTTATGCACTGTCAAGGGTACAACATCTACTGGGTGGGGAGGGGGATGCTGGGAGGATGCACGTATGTGGCAGTACAGGAACACTTTTCTGGCACACGGCCACAGAGGGTCTTGTTCTGGCAAAACCAGTACCCAGGATCACAGGGTCCCAACATGTAGAAACAAAGTGCCTTGAGAAATGTGCACTCCTGGGTTCCTTCTGAATATTGACAAATCCCTTTCCATAAGAGGTCAATCATGAACCTCCTTTCTCCTTCCCCCATCTCTCTTCCCTCCTTCCTGTTTGGTGACGTGCCACCACAGAGTGACTGGGAAGACCTCGAGGAATGCGGGTACTCAAACTCTCCTCTCACAGCCTCGGCCCCCCTCTGCTTCAGTGACTGCAGCAGTCCCCAAATCCACTTCACACACAGAAATCACAAGTTATGTTGTTCCTTCAATCTCTAAAATTTGGTTAATTCTGACATTTTTTATAATTTTTATCTTTGCATGCATTTAGAAAAATCATGAACTAGAACAAAGTAAAACCTCAGAAGGAAACGTGAAAAGCCACTAAGCCGAAAAGAGCAAAGAAGCCCAAAGAGTAAATAGGAATAAAGCAGGATACTAGAAACAGATTGAAGCAAAGGAGCCAGATTTCCAAGTAGGATAACAAAGTACTTTTTAATTTAACGGAGACCTCATGAAAGCAAGGTGACTGACAGGTAGATGGAAGTTACCCCCTCCAGCATCTATCTGGCACCCCTAGGTGCCTTTCTGGAATGTGTAGAATAAAAGATCAACCTGTCAAGTTACAACGCTAGGAAGTCAAGGAAACTGCTGGGACAGGAGACATGAGAAAAAAAATAGATCAGCAAGAGAATCAGACCAGGATGGATTCTGAATCCAAAGATCAAAGTGAAGCCACGGGCCTAACTTACTACAGGCCAGGATAAAGGGCAGAAACCAGAAGTCTAACAAATTTGCAAAGTCCAAACCAGGTCAGCCACCAAGATATTTGAGAGAAACAGGTCACTTTAAAAAGACAGACTAAATAAATAAATAAAAAATAAGAAGACAGACAGACAGCCATCTTCCAAGGGAGGCACCCTTGCCCTATGTGAAGATTTTAGAATGAGTGCAAGGTCACAGAGAGTTGCAAAGGAATCGGTTTGCAGATGCCCTGTTCTTACAGCTACTTTTCCTATAACTGGTCTGAGAGTGCACTCTTCTCCTCAACTCACTTTTCTACCTAGTTACAAAAGAAAAGTCTATTTCTCACCCACTCACCTTAAAATGATCCAGAACCAAAAAGAATTCGGTAATTTCCTTTTTTAAAAGCTTCAGAAACAGCCTCACATACATACGCCTCTATCGGTCTAATTAAAAGATGCACTTCCCATCTACTTCCACTTTTTAAAAAAATAACAATCAAAGGGGCACCTGGGTGGCTCAGTTGGCTAAACACCCAACTTCAGTTCAGGTCCAAGAGCTCAAGCCCCGCATCGGGCTCTCTGCCGACAGCTCAGAGCCTGAGGCCTGCTTCGGATTTGGTGTCTCCCTCTCTGCCCCTCCTGCTTGCATTCTGTCTCTATCTCTCTCTCTCAAAACTAAACAAACATTAAAATTAAATAAAAATAACAATCAAGTATTTTAATACACCTATACAATTTTGAGCAACTGTAAACCATTAATAATCATAGTGAAAATTCAACGCAACAGAAATATTTTAACATAATAACCTTAAGGTCACAGAAAAACATATGTAAGTTTTAACCCTGATTTACAGATTTTTTTGTTGCTATTGCCATTAAGTTTACTAAGGTGAATGTATCGGTGAGGATTCTTAAGAAAAACTGGACCAACAGGAGATAGAATAAAGAACTGGCTAGTGGCAGAGGCTGGCCAGTCTGAAATCTCTTTAGGGGTCAGAGGAGCAAAATTTGAAAACCAGATCTTGGGCAATAAAGTGCAGTTGTTTAAATTAAGGTCTCAGATTATACTGCACACACCTATTAGCTGTGTGAATTTAGGACAATTACTTAAATGGAGTTACTTGGTCTGGGGCTGTTGCTGTTTTTTTAAGATGTTATATTAAGCATTTATATCACCCAGTTTAGGACAAAATTGACTGACATAATATTTGCAAACCACTTAGCATAGTTCCTAACATACAGTAACTCTTCAACAAACATTATTAATTTTCACAGTAGGTATCATTTTAGACCATAACGCACCAAGACCTATAATGCAGAAGAAACTCCCCAAATCTGTCTTATCCTGCCAGAGTCCTCACCTTTCTCTAATCCTCCTTTCAGGTCACTCCCCGGGGTTCTGTGGGTAGGCACAGAAACACTGGTTCTTAATTCGAGCCTCCGCTCATAATGGATAGCACCTCCGATTACCCTCTCGAAAGTGCCCTAGCCCCGGAACCCCTACCTTCCTGAAGCGTACATTACACATTAGTTCTCTCTCTTCTCCCGGACACATTTCCCAGCCAACCCTCTTCCTAATGGCTGTTGAAGTTCCTTAAAAGAGCTCTAATGACAGGCACCTGGGTGACTCAGTCAGTTAAGCTTCCAACTTCCACTCAGGTCACGATCCTACCATTTGTCAGTTCAAGCCCCATATCTGTCAGTACAGAAACTGCTTCAAAAACTCTGTCTCCCTCTCCCTCTCTGCCCCTCCCCTGCTCATGCTCTCTTTCTCAAAAATAAATAAACATTCAAAAAAATATACCTCTAATGTGCCTGGATCTCAAAGTTCCTTTGCTGATCTACTCAAATTATGAGATAGCTTTCACAGCTTAAAAACAATTTTTATCCAGCTCAGATGATCTTGTCTGGGTAGAGGAGTGATTAATGCTTTCAAGTGCTTTCAAGTGGCATACGATAAATAATCACTCTGTTTAGATCATGGTCTTTGCAGACCAGGCATGCTTGCTTTGCTGATTCCTTTGCAGGACTTACCTGACCTTTAGCACATGTGTTCTTCTCCAAACTCTCCTGCTGCTTAGCCAAAATGCAGATCTATGAGATTTCTGAAGCTGCTTCTCCTCCACAAACCAAATTATCCCTCTTTCACCATCTACCTGTAAAAGTCAGAGATACTGAACTCTCCAACTAGTTTCCACAATTTTGCCTTTTCATCCTAATGGTCACTGTTAATCATATTAAATTATTTCTCCTAATGTAAGCCTTTGTGTTTTGTCAAGTCAAGTCTAAGAAATAGGACGCTTCAAAGAGAAAAAACACAAAGTATCATATTACTCTTTCAACATAATTTTTATTTGATCAAAGATTTCCTTCCATTTCATCTTCACAAGGCAGACATTTTCCAGCTCAACCTTGCTTATTCCCCCACTTAAAAAATCCTTTTTTAAAAATAATCATTTAAGTCATAATGGACTTTGAAGACACTTCAGAGAAGAGAACAAAGAAGAAAAAAAATGTCATATTTCCATCATCCAAAGACAACCACTGTCGATATTTTGGGATCTTTTCTCTGAGTCAAAAAAAAAAAAAAAGTCCTCCTTTCCCAGTACACACACACACACACACACACACATATTTGTATTTTAAAGGGGGGGGGGACAGATATGAAGTGATTTTATGACTTTCAGTCTTTTGCAGCCATTTGTACTAATTCCCCGACAACCTTCCCCAGACAGAACAAGAGGTTTTCTGAGCAGGCGGAGTTGGTCTTAGCCTCCCGCATTGCCGACGAAATTTGCAAAGACAGGCTTCCTACCACTTCTGTCCTTTAGATGGCAGCATAATCTCTAACACGTCACCTTTTCCCAGGTCCCACAGTTTTCTCAATCCAAAGGAATTTTAAAGTTGACCGATCCGAGGGAGTGCTGAGGATTAGTGGAGAGGGGAGGGAAGAGTCACTGAGGATGAATGTGTGGAAAATGGAGAAGCCAGAAGTTGTCCACAGAATCGCCTGGTTGCAGCTGCCGCATACACGGGTCAGCTGTCATCGGCACAGCCCAGTCCATCACCTGCAAGATTCTGAACAAAACGGGTCAGTCATTGGTTCATTCCGCCATACACACTTATAGGCAGGAAAGTAAGGTGCTGGCCAGGACTGGACAGGAGCACTGTCTCCTAGTAGGGCGGCAGACAGCAGACACCGGGACAGGGGCGAATAAAACATCATGGATTCTGTCCTCCCTGATCCTATATTCTAGTGTAGGAGACAGATGAGTAAAAAGCAAACAGGTATACAATATAAACTGAGGTAGTGAGAAGGACTGAGGGGAAAATAAAACAGGTCAAAAGAGTTAAAAAGGGTATAGGGAGTGGCCACTTCACACAGGATTATTGAGGAAGGCTTCTTTCAGGAGGTGATATTTGGGCAGAGACCTGATGAAGCAAGCAAAAGCGTGAGTTACCCAGATACCTGGGGGAAAGGAAGGCTAAATCCATGTCACACCATCTTGGCTTGTTCAAGAAAAGGGTGAATAAGCCAGTGTGACTTGAATAGGGTAAGCAAACCAAGGAGCAACCAGAAAGATAGGCCTTCCAGGGACTTAGAGGCCATGGGAAAAGGTACCAGGATTTATCATTAAGGTTAAGGAAAGCCATTTAGAGGGTTTTAAACAGAAGAGTAACATGGTCTAATTTCAGTTTTCAATCTAGATCACTCCAGCCACTGTACAGAGAATGTGTTGGGTTTGGGGTGAGGAGAGGAAATGGTGAAAGCAGGGAGGTTAGTCAGGAGGCTGCTGCAAAGCCAGTGGAAAGATGCTGGTGGCCTGTCATGCAGAAGGATGGAGAGCAGAAGACCGAAGAAGGTCGCTTGCTGGGAGGCTGAGGGGTGGGCCAACAGGTCTGTTTGGGGCAGCTGGGTCCGAGTTCCTGTTACTCGCTCTATTACAGATGTCATAGGCAAATGGATACGCAAATCTAAAGCTCAATGAAAATGTCAGAACTAGAGAAAAGTTGAAAGTCCTGTGTATTTGTAATATTTATAACCTATCAGCTGAAGAAGATCACCTAGGAGCAGATGCAGACGAACACCCAGGGCCTAGGCCCTGGGCCACGCCAACACAGGAAGAAAACCACAGCAGTGAGGTGTTCCAGAAGTTGGTATTTTGGCAAGAAGGAAGTGATGAGCTTTGTCAAAAGCTTCTGAGAGTTCAAGTAAATGAGTGTCAAGAACGAGCCACCAGGCTGAGCAGGAGGAGAGTCACTACTGATGCCGGCAAGTTGCTAGGCACAACGCAGAGAAGGGCAGGTTAGAACAAAACAGAGAACACGGAAGAGGACGCCCAGCACAGATGGCCTGCTGCATGTTGCTACGAAGAATAGGAAAATTGGGCAGAAACTCGAGGGAAATGGGGTTCTAGGAAGAGCTCGACGAGGACAGGTACTCGGGCACAGTTAGGTGCTAAGAGAAATTACGCAGGAGAGAAGGAAACGGTGATGTGGGACAAAGGGGGAGACCAGTTGCAGGAGCAGAAGCAAGAGAGCAGGAAAGCCAGGGCACAAGTGAAGGAGAGGTCCTCAGAGAGAAGCAGGGACGGCCCCTCCAGAAAGAGACGCCCAGCAGACAGACCAAGCCCTCCCTGGATGTAGTGTGGAGAAGATGAGGCTCCCTTCAGATCGTTTCCATTTTCTCAGTGAAACAAGGAGCAAACTCATCTGTCAAGGAGGAGGAGATGTGGGCCATGTTGAAGGTTTAATGGGAAAGGAGGAAGTACAGAACGGTTCTTTTTGGAATGGGTAAGGTGAATCTGTTAGGGAGAATACAATAAGAATCCTGGAAAGTTCCACAGGCTTCCTTGAGGTTTGACATGAAAATGAAACTAAAAAATGGTACCTGTCAGCACATGCGTGGATTTTTTTTTTTTCTTCCAACCACTTCCTAGAGAACACAATGGCATGGGAAGCCCCCTTTGGTTCTCCCCTGACCTCCTATCACTCCTCTGGCTTCTTCACTGTGTCAACCTTCTCTCCTCTCCCCACTAGCCATAGTGGGGCCATAACGTAGTGTTTAATGGCTCTTTCTCTGCTACTCTCTTTCATATCTCTGCCCTTCCCTTCTCCATGATCTCATTCACTCCTTGACTCCACCCACCTTCTCCTAAATCTAGAGTCCAGTGTCTACCTTGTCTCCAGACTGAAATGTTTGTCTTCCAGATCTCCATCTAGATCTTCCTCTTCATGTGATGTTCTGCTTCACCTACTATTGTCCACGCAATCTCCAAGGCAAGAGACCTTACAATTATCTTCAATGCCTTTCTTAGTTTCCTTTGTTCCTCTGTATCTGAGAATTTGCCGAGAATTTCTATCAACTCTACTCCCATGCTGTCGTTCACATGTAACATTAGAATGACTACCCTCATTTATGCTCGTTACTCCTTAAATCTACCACTTCCTTCAGTTAACTCTCATTTTCTTTAAGAAGGGTCTGATATTAGTCTCTGCTCCAAAACTTTAACTTGAGAGCCAAGTGTTTCTCCATCTCTCTTCTACCCTGCCCATCACCTTGGAGGGCTCATGTCCCCAGTGGTGTATCTACAAGGCGAAGAAAGATTGCCTGACCCATATCAGACTTCATGTGACTGAGAAGTATAAACACTTTGTTAACGCCACTAGGATTTGGGATTCACCTAATGAAGCAGCTAATATGAATTATCTCAGTGTCCTACCTTTGTTTATGTGCTCAAATCCTTTTTTCTCTTCCCATCTGTGTTTTCCGGCTATTGAAGACTCTCATCCTTAATGGTAGTATTTCCCACACTTGGTAAGTAGATTGCTACTTGATGATGAAACTGTACTTAAGTCAAGTAGAAGAGAAAAGAATGACAATGTGATGAGATTCCATAAAAGCACATGTGGTGAATTTATCCTTAGACAGGGATAAATCCTTTCCCCTTTAAGTGCCTTCTTTTATAAAATGATGGCACCATTAGATGACAGGACCCCCCCCCTCCCATTATTTAGCAAAATAGAGTCTGGCATCTGTATTTTGCTTCCAAAGGTGTTTTCTAGATGTTATCACTTTATAATATTCCCAATTCTAGCAACCATTGCTTTAAAGCATAACTCAACTGGCTCCTTGGCCAGGAAGCCTTCCATTATCTGCCCAGATCCAAAGTGCCCTCTGATGTTGTTTATGTGGCTTTGAGCCCTTGGCCTTTGAATAAGTCTCTCTCTCCTTATGGAGACAAAATTCCTTCAGGAAAATGGTTCTTTCTTATTATCCATATACCAAGAAGCTTAGAAAAATATATTCTTACACACGTGAGAAAACTGAGCTCTAGAGAAATTAAATTGCCTGTAAATTATAATCTCTAACATTTCCTAAGCACTTACTTCATGCCAGACATTTTTCTAAGCATTTCAGATACATTTACTCATTTTGCCCTTGCAACAAGCGTATAAGGATACCACCATCATATCCATCTTGCAGAAAGATTCTGCAAAGTGCACAAGGTCACACAGGAAGGAAACTGTCACTCTAAAGTGAGAGTCCTAGGAGCCTGGCTCCAGAGCCCATAAACTTAACACTACACTACAGGAGAAAAGGGATGTGACTTTTGAAAATACAAACAGAATCTCCTAGTTCTTGGCTGGCATTCTTTCCTAGAAGGGTATGGTTGCAAAATCATCTCTTTTTCAACGTATTTTTTAAAGTATTTATAATTTCAAGGAAATTTAGGAAGAGAGTCAATCCCTTTTACAACATCCAATCAGTATTTCAGTTTAAGTACCTCAGATTTCCCATCCCACCTTCTAATTGTCTGCATACACCTGCTTAGCTGTTAGATCTTGCTATTTCTGTGTGAATTTCTTGTCCACCTGTCCCCCAGAAAGAAAGAAAATAAATTAAGTCATCGAACATTGTTCAGGCAACTGTGACAGAAACTCAATAAGGTAGGAAATGAGCCAATAATATCAAGAGTCCTTTCATTAAGATTTTCAATACCTATTTGGTCCATCTTAAATAAAGCTGGCTTCATCTCCCTCAGATTTTAAACGCAACTGGTACCCCTACAAGTGGAATCCTTTGAACGGCAAGTATGGCATTTCATACATTGAAAATCCAAAGAGAATCCTGGACTTCAAATACTAGGAAAATATTAGTGGTACCAAAAGATCCAGGACAGAGTGGCTGTCCTGTCAAAGAGACCCATGTGATTTTATTCTAAGGGAGTTTCATATTTTATTTGGCTGAGAATCCGCTCTTAGAAATCACAGAAAAATTTTATCATTGGATGGCCCTAATAGGACATCTTCCTAAACAATGATCACAATGCTAATATGTATCAAAAATACATTTTAGTAGAAGAATTAACAAATGTTTACAGAAGTCCAAATTTACCTAAATGTACACATCTTCTCAATGTCAATGTGGTAAATATCCCTATTCTCCCATATCAGTGACAGTTCCATGAAGAAAAAACTCTTTTCACAATAGAAAGTACCCCCTACACTCTGCCAGCAGACTTCTGCCAAAAAACATGATCCAAGTTCTTCCAAGGACTCATTTGCAGCACTAATGACTCACCCTAATGATAGCAGGAGATGCTTCTCATGTCTCCGATTCTCCATCCAGCGGTACAACCCTGACCACTGAGCCTATAACCTTAATACTGAGGTAGGTCTCTCTTGAGATCTTTCAGCTCTGTTCATTTATCAGCTGTCCCTGAATGCCCAAGGCTCACATGGAAGTTGGGATCTAGCATCTCCTCCCACAGAACACATCACTTCTCCCCTGAAAAACTCCCCTTGCCCCCAACTACAGATGATCCAAAGTATTCATAATGTGCAGAGTGGATAAAAGACCTCAGCACAACCCAAGTAGCCCTCCTGCCTCTCAGTGAGGTTGTTGAACATCTCATAAGAAATACGTTCTTATACTGCCTAGGGATTTGGGGCAGGCCATCATATATTTTTACATAAAGAGAAAATACACTGCAATAATGTGATATTCCACTAATATATATAAGTGTTGTGGATTTTTACACCTATGTTGATGGTAACCTAGCATGTAAATAAATAAAGCAACAATTTCTGGAAATTTACAGAGAAATTCCTAGAAATACACACATAAGTATCCCACACAAACCCACAGTAAATACAACTGTATTTACCAAAAACAGATAATTCATCATTTTTCAAGTTATCAGAAAGTATTTACCAAATTCAACTATTCAGGTTGAGATTTTTCATATACTCATGAGAGACTTCTGTAACTTAAAAAGTACAATAAAAAATGTGTGTGTATATATATATATACATACATATATATAATTCAACTATATAGTCAGTGAAAAAGAAAAGCTCATAAAGTACAAAATCCAACAAATAATCTAGGTCACAGCTGTTGACCATAATACAATAAAAATAAAATTAATAAGTATAAACAAAAAAGTATTGTCAATTGAAAAGCATTTATACAAATAACTTCCAGGTGATAATGTTCTGTTTTGTTTTTTTATTTTAGAAAGCGATAGAGCACACGCCCATACGTGAGCAAGGGAGGGGCAGAGGGACAATCTTAAATTTTTTTTTAACATTTATTTTTGAGAGAGAGAGAGAGAAACAGCGCATGAAGGGGAATGAGGCAGAGACGGAGACACAGAATTGGAAGCCGTCTCCAGGGTCCGAGCTGTCAGCACAGAGCCCAATGTGGGGCTTGAATCCGAGAACTGTGAGATCATGACCTGAGCTGAAGTCAGACACTTCACCGACTGAGCCACCCAGGCGCCAAGAATCTTAAACAGGCTCCAACAGGGAGCCCAATCTGGCCTCAGTCCCTACAACCAGGAGATCATGATCTGAGCCAAAATCAAGAGTCAGATGCTTAACTAATTGAGCCATGCAGGTGCCCCCAGGTGACAATGGTTTTAATTATAACCTCAGAAAAGGGTTTTGGTATGTGTTTTAGAGGTTAAAGCCTACATTTCTGATGTAAATTTTTTAATGCCAACATTACTTACTATTTACATAGAAGTATCACTATGCCTAGCCATAGACCTTGCCAGGATTTAATTATTTCTGCTAAATTAGTTTGGTTTCCATAGAAATCTCAAACAGCTGACCCATCAGAAAAGCCTGTGGGGGACACATTATTGCAGACCTTCAGGTGCATCCAGGGGGAGCCTAAAATATAAAAATCAGACACTGTGGTAAGTTCTATTACAAACTTACGACCTCCTTAAAGTGTGTGTTTAAAAGACAATGAATCCCCCCGAGTAACTTCATACTAACTCAAACCATTTCTCCCAAATGACATTTAAGATTAAAAAAAAAAAATGCAGACTTGCCTCTAACTTACTTTAATTTCCCTAAAGCATCTTCTTCTAAGAGCCAAGAAACTCATTTAGGCTGTTAATTAAATCTGTCCCCCAAAGATGAAACAAAGAACATGAAGTTACAATTCTAAATATACTCCTGATGTGCTGCCCAACACCTACAATATTTTAACATTTGTAAAAGACATATCTACATAGACTCAACTAAAAATACCAAAGTACACCTCATTCTTACTCTGAACAGGCCTCCAGAATTAACATAAGACCCTTAGAGGAAACAAGACACATCAAAAAGAAGGGAAGAAAACTATCTGATTTAAGAGTCAAATAAAATTATCCCATGAGACTTAAAAACTCAAGCATATTCAAGAGGCTAAGAGATTATTTTCTATAAAGGGAAACATATGTATTATATATACAAATCTTTTCATTAAACCCCAAAGTCTCATCTATTTGCTGGTTATAAAAATTCTACATATGGAAAGAAAGTTTAAAGTCACTGAACTTGAAATTCAATGTATGTGCATATAGACACTTTGAATAATTTCCTGGGTGTATAACTTTTAAGCCGCCTGTAAAATGCCTTTGTGAGTCTTGCTGTGTATTACTTTTTTTACTGTTAAGTGATACTGAGTCTCAGAGCAACAGTTTCAAGCCTGGGTTTATACTCTAACAGGATTTCTTATTTTCTGTGGCCACACACAGTTAGAGGAAATTAAATTTGGCCCTAAGAGTTCACACATGAAGTACTAGGTGCTCTGTTTACCTCTCAAATAAACTCTACCACCAAAACTTTAACATCTCTCGATTCCTCTATATCAAGAGACTGGGTCCCTTCATAGAGTATGTGGTAGAGGGGAAAAGGCTCACAGGACTTAAAATCAAGTAGCTCCACCATTTTAGCAAGTAGCTCTGTGATTTAAGACTCCTAATGATATCAAATGATACTAAAGAAGAGTCTGTATTAAAGGAGAGTATAGATTTCTTCCCTGTTTACCCACAGGTCTGTTGCAGAAGAAGATAGGAGAAAATGAATGTTCAACACTCAGTGAGCACAGGACCTCTGTTAGGCCCTGGGGAAGCAATGATGAGTAAGCCATGGGCCCTACTTTCTACGTTGGTAAAGAGCTTCCCAAACTACGAAAAGCACTGCACATGAAGGGCATCATCATGGACCATTTGCCTCCAGGACCAGGATAATGCTCCTGCCCTCCCAACAATCAGAATCTGATTCACACTTTGGGTGACTTGTTCTGAAAGGCTTTTCTCCAGAACTCCCCAAGGCTCACTGTCCCCACCCCCCATCAGGTCTCCACTTGGACTAGCCCCTTGGCCGCAAAGCCATCCCTGACACTCAGTTATTTTGTTAATCTTGAACTTAATAATTTTAAATAAGTTCTTGACATAAGCTTAATAATTTATTCAGTTTTTTTAAATTTTTTAATGTTTATTTATTCTTTGAGAAAGAAAGAACACAAGCAGAGGAGGAGCAGAGAGAGGGAGACACAGAATCTGAAGCAGGTTCCAGGCTCTGAACTGTCAGCACAGAGCCTGACGCAAGGCTCGAACTCACAAACCGTGAGGTCATGCATGACCTGAGCCAAAGTCAGATGCTTAACCAACTGAGCCACCCAAGCACCCCACAAGCTTAATAATTTAAATAATTACTTTGTTAATTATTTTTCTAACTGTAGATTTAGGGTTTCAGGTCTATGTTTTCAGTGAGATTACTTTTTTTAATGTTTATTTGTTCTTTGAGATAAAGAGAGACCACAAACAGGAGAGAGACAGAGAGAGAGGGAGAGAGAGAATCCCAAGCAGGCTCCAAGCACAGAGCCAGCCGTGGGGCTCAAACCACGAACCTCAAGATCATGACCTGAACCAAATGGGGAGGCTGAACCGACTCAGCCACTCAGGTCTATGTTTTCACAATGGAATCCTATTGTTTGAATTTAGTACATGTTTAAAATGTTGTAATTTTTATTTTTTTTTATTGTGGAGATTTTCAAACAAATATAGAGCAAAAAGGTTAATGAACACCTACACACTGGTCACCCTGCTTCACCACTCAATACACATCTTCCTGTTCCACCGACATCTCCTTCCTGATGCACCTTGCCCAGTTCTGGATATTTTTAAATTTCTTTTTTAAATTTTTTTTTTAACATTTATTCATTTTTAGAGAAAGACAGAGTCTGAGTGGAGGAGGGGCAGAGAGAGAGGGAGACACAGAATCTGAAGCAGGCTCCGGGCTCTGAGCTGTCAGCACAGAGCCCTAGGCAGAGCTCGAACCCACTAGCGGTGAGATCATGACCTGAGTCAGACGCTCAACTGACTGAGCCGCCCAGGTGCCCCAGTTCTGGGTTATTTCAAAGCAAATCTCAAGTCTTTTTCTTCCCTCATAATACCTCAATATACTTCATCATAATATGTCTGTATACATCTCCAAATGATAAAAGCTCTTTTTTTTCCCAACAAAATCACAATTATATCATCACACCTAAACCTGACATTTTATTTAAAATTACAAATCCAGCCAGGCTCTGTAGCTCAGGGGTTAGAGCACTGGTCTCGTAAAATTACAAATCCACCAGGGGTGCGTCAGTGGCTTAGCTGGTTAAATGTATAATGTTGGTTTTGGCCCAGGTCATGACGTCATGGTCATGAGAAGTCAGGAGATAGAGCCCTGTGTCAGGCTCTGCGCTAATAGTGTGGAGCCTACTTGGTCTCCTCTCTGTCCCTCTCTCTCTCAGCCCTTTCCCAGCTTATCCTCTATCTTAAATAAACATTAAAAAATAAATAAAATAGGGGCACCTGGGTGGCTCAGTCAGTTAAGCACCCGACTTTGGCTCAGGTCATGATCTCGCAGTTGGTGGGTTCAAGCCCCGCATCAGGCTTTGTGCTAACAGCTCAGAGCCTAGAGCCTGTTTCGGATTTTCTGTGTGTCTCTCTCTGCCCCTCTCCTGCTCACAGTCTGTCCCTCTCTTTCTCTCTCTCAAAAATAAACAAACATTAAAAAAAAAAGGTAAAACAATAAATTAATTAGAGTATCTCCCAGCACTTTCTCTTTCCCTACTTATTCTCCTGTACATTAATTGCTGTCTGACTTACTATATATTTCACCTATTTATTCATTGTCTATCTCAACCACTAGAATGTAAGTACCCTGAAGGCAGGTATTTTTGTCCATTTGTTCGCTACTGTATTCCTAGTATCTAGAATTGTCCAAAACATTAAAGGCACTGAATCATTTGTTTCTGAGTAAAAGAATCTTTTGAAGTCATAAGAATAGACTGGATTCATATGATGTGCTCAGGGCAAAACCCTATCCTGGCCTTAAACATCAGCTAAGCTTTTGATTAGAGTAAGACAGCAGACTATTCCAATTTGTTCTTTCCAAGAAAATATGAAGTCCTACCTATATAACTGCTCAAGAGTATACTCAAGTGGCAAGAGAGAATTTGTTAGAGGAAACAAGAGATCTACAAATTATTACCACCTTGGCAGAAAGCAATTTTACCTCTGTACAAAAGTTCTTAGTCCTTGAAAACACTAGGAACAGAACAATATTTCTGCAACTGGATTTGTACTTCCTATTTATTAACGGCCTAGGAACAGGTACACACTTACAGTTAAGTCTCCAGGTTCTATTCTGAATTAACATAATAATAATAGCTAACATCTGTAGACCACTTGTTATGCACTAGGCACCTTCTAAGTGTTTTACTCACATTAATTCATTTGATCATCATAATGACTCCATGATGTAAGTACAATTATTACACCGTTTATAGATGAGGTTGAACAAGAAACACAGTAAGAACTCTACATAGCAGAGTAGTGCAGAGCACGGTCAACATCTCCCAGCCAGGGAGTGCGAGCTCAGGACCTCAGCACAGGAGTCTTGGTCCAGGGCCTGCACTCCAAACCGCTGTGCAATCCCCGAACATCACACATCAGTGCCTGCCGTGCTGCACTCTCCATGAGGACTCCGGCAGTGCAGCAGCTAAGGGCAAAGTCGTAACAATCAATCAGACATGGATTAATATCTGAGGTCTACTGGTCGTATGACCTTAGTAAATAACCTGAGATTCAGTATCTCCATTTCTAAAATAGGTGACAAAACATACCTCACATAATTAATGAAATGGTTAAATAAGAGACTCTATATGTAAAGTATTGGGTACAATTTCTGGCATTTTGTTGATGTCAGTGCTGTAGGGTGATTAAGAGCAATGTGTGGAGTCAGACTACCTGGCTTGGAATCCCGGGAATGCCATTCACTTAACCGTGGGTAAGTTATTTAGCCCCTCTGTGCCTCTATTTCCTCATCTATAAAATGGAGAAAATACGAGTACCTACCTCACAGAGTTAGGACAGTTAAAAGCATTATTCTGTATAATGGGCTTACATCAGTACCTAGCATTATAATTTCTCAATAAATGTTCACTATTTTTAACTGTAACTATCTCTGTTATTCCCACTCTTGCCAACATATTTCCAAGCCAGCTTTCCATATCCCACACCCCCAGATGTTTGTTAGACACTTAACAGAAAATTAAAAGGAACATTTCCACAGAGATCCTCCAAAATAACAATGGAAAAACTTCAAAGAAAGGTGCCAGCAGATCATATCCAAAATTTACAAGTGAAAAGTCTCAGATCTGGTTTCCCACAAGGAAGAGAGCCAGCTTCCAACATCTGGCAGGCCTGGAGAAAGGGAAGCTATCCCATCACAGAAAGCCCTTACCCTCTAATGGGGTCAAAACGGCACCTAGAGCCGGGGAAGATGGAGAGTAACAAGAAAACCTGACCTTGCTTCCCCTTCAGACACCACTGACTCCCACTTGCTCCAGATGAGGCTACGAGGGAGAAAGGAGCTCATAGGAGACCTTGGCAATAGAGAAGATGAAGAAGAGTTGTACTGAATGAAGCCTGATGTGGTATTTTACCCACTAAATAAATTACACAGGCTCAGTGGGAGACAAAAATAAATTGTGATTTGTTGACACCTTACACATATTTTGCTCATGCAGTACAAGCTATCTTCAGGTAGCAGTTCCCTCCTGTGTCTCAACCCCCTCGGGCTTCCAGTTTAGAAACCCTCCAGTGACACTCACCCTATCTCCATGCTCTCAACTTCTCATCCCCAACTAACACTAGCAGATCTTATACTCACCCAGGGCCCATCCACCATAAAGCTCTAGCCACCTGGGTGGCTCCGTCAGTTAAGCGTCCAACTTTGGCACAGGTCCTGATCTCACTGTTCGCTGAGTTCGAGCCCCCACCCTGTCATCAGGCTCTGCGCTGACAGCTCAGAGCCTGGAGCCTGATTCAGATTCGGTGTCTCCATCTCTCTCTGCCCCTCCCCCACTCACACTCTGTCTCTCTTTATCTCAAAAATAAACATTTTTAAAAATTAAAAAAAAAAAGCTCTAGCCACCCAAGCCTCCCTGCTGGTCCAGCACAGGTCATGTGCACACGCTCCATTGTCTTTTGTGCATACTCACCCCCTCTGTTTTACGCATCTCCCCCTCTTCTGCACCTGATGGACATCAACAGTGGCATCGTCCTACTAGACGCTTTCCCAATCTTCTTTAGATACATTCACCCCTGCCTGCCAGGGGCACACTCTATGTGCCCCCATTACATACTTTTTATACTGTACTGTGCTAAAGGGCCCATCGTGACAGGATCATCTTCAACTAGGTAGACCCATTAACTGGCACTGAAAAGACTCAGTGTGTGTTTACTGAACTCAAGGCATTTTGTTTTACTCATAACATTTATCCGGTTCTTCTCATAATCTTGTCAGTCAATCTTCTACCTTTAAATTTGCATAGGATATTAATCAAATATTTTCAAGTACAATATTCTAACAGTTGATTTCTAGGGGAAACACAAAATCTCCTAAAACTGAAGGTCTTTGTGCAAGAGACAAGAAACAGTGAAGAGGTCTAGTTCAGACGACTATATGATCCATGGCCGGGGAGGAGCTCTACCAACGAGGAGCACTTGCCAACAAGAGTCTGACACAATGGTTCTGTCCATTCAGAAGGCACCACATGCTTCCCCTCCTCTTGGAGCTTTGTCCAGATGCAACAAAGCAGATTGCTTTAGATACAGAAAATTTTCTCTGGCTTGTGCTAGGGCTCTCTGCACAGACTTCCCTTTCATCTGCCTTCAGTGCATTTTCTTGTCTGGCCTTAAAGACCCCTGGAGATACTTCATAAGACTCAACAGACACAGGCAAGGTCAGCACATTCCTACCCGATTAAAGGAAGAGACAGATGATATGCACATTTTTCAAGGCCACATGTACCTTTTCTCTGTTTAAGGGGCTACCAATAAGGGAAAGTTGGGCCTTTACTAAAAGTGGAGGGCTCCCATACATCCTGCTAATAGTCAACTGATTAACTCCAGCTTTGTATGGAACTCAGGATGCTGCTAGCTGCATGCCATTTACACTGATGTTGTCATTGTGGGCAAAAATCATAGTTCACTAAGGACAGTTGTACTGGAGAAACAAATATCATTTCAAGGGAATATTCAATCTAACTAAGCGATTTCTAGATCCTTAGCATGACTTACATTTTTTACATTTTCAATCTGGTTCAGTTAATTTCATAGGAGAAAAATTCCCTCTGGTGCTGAGAGTTAAGTAACTAAATTTACTCCTTTCCCATGGCTACTATCTTATTATGCCAGCGGTATCTGATCGGGCACGGACTGCACTATACACAGAAACTCGGGGTTGGGAGGTGACAGGAAGCCAGAAGGTGGAGGAAGGGGATTGCACAGTTACAGATATTGCTGGTTGGTTGTTGCATGGTAAAGACTCAGTAAATCATTTCTGAATCTATGTTCTACCTGCATATTGAACAATATGGTGGTGAGTGATCTTAATTATTACAGAATACTAAAGCCCAGGAGATTTATTATTGTCAGATACATCAAAATACTGCATGAATGACTATAAACATAAATTAGAAGAAAATTAACACATCATTTACTGACCCACATACCACCCCCAGGACCCACCCCCAAAGCCAGGGCTTTGGACACTGACAGTCATTTCTGAGCCCCTGACTAAGCAGGCAAACTTACCAGAAGTTGCAACATGACTGAATAGCATGGCCCCTTCTGCTAGTTATCAAAATCAGCAGCCCTACAGTCTCCTGGTTTAATCCAGTATTCAGAGATAGTCTTTTTTTCTTTGCACTTCCCAAGACTCAACAGAGTTGCAGGGAGAAGGGAGAAAACAGACTGCTCTGCTAACAAAGTTCCCTGGTTTTCTACTCTAGTGAGGAGAACGCAGTATCCACCAAGTACACTCATGCTGGTAAAAAGGAGTATGTGTGAGAGTGTTACCAGATGGTCCATTCGAGAACAAGCAGTGACACATTTGAGGCATGCTTGTGATTCATCACACGCAGTCCTCAGTCCTTCTCCTCTAGACAAATTCACCACAAATGCCCTAACTACATCTCCCATGAAAGCTCCAGCACCCAGAAGTACAAAAGTAAACTGAACCTAAGACTCAAATTTCCTTTTTTCCCCCAAAGGCACAAAACATATCATCAGAGTTACAAATTCAATAGGATGGGAGTGCACATCAGTTTTGCCTCACCTCTAGAGCAAATTCTCAGCAAGATGATTTCTATTACAAATTCCATGGGGCAGCTAACTTCTTAAGGAGTCTTTCTGAACCTTACAAATGTAACTGCCATTTCTCTTCCCCCCCCCCCCGCCACTTTCTCCCTTACTCCTAGTAATCTCTCATTATCGCTCCATAACTATGGCCACTTCAGAACATGCTACAAACTCTCCATAGCACCAAATAACACATAAACTAACCCCCATCTCCAGGGAAAAGCACCCTTCTCCCTTTACTTAGGGAATCCCCTTCCAGAGCAGATGCCTTCCATTATGGCTGGCAAAGTCAAGGACAATTGTCTTATAAGATGCTTTCAATGTTACATTAATGTGATTTCAATGATCCATATTAACAGATCATTAGAAATTGATATGTACAATTTAGAATTTACTATAGGGCTTTCTGGGAGAGTGAGCACATTTTATGCAATGCCTGAATGGAATTTCAATCCATTTGCTTTAGACTAAATCCAGTTGGAAAGCCAGGTGAGAAAACACAGAGGCAGAGACTTTGGAAATAGCTTTTCAGAAAGAAGCTCTATTTCTTCTCCCTTCATCTCCCAGTAGTTAAATATGGAAAACGGAAGTGGAAGGAAGGAAGGAAGGAAGGAAGGAAGGAAGGAAGGAAGGAAGGGAAGGGAGGGAGGGAGGGAGGGAGGGAGGGAGGGAGGGAGGGAGGGAGAGAAAGAGGAGCTATAAACACGAAGAGCAGAGAAATAATAGAAAAGGAAAGAAAGAAGCTCTATACTGTTAATGGAGGGGGAAGAACTCTGTGGTCATAGAACGCCTCTTGGATGCTGAAGGCTTGGTTGGCAGGAGGAGATAGTAAGACAACTCCTTACGGAACATAAGAAATGGTCTCTGGAGCTACCCCACCTTGGCATGCCTTGTTCAACTGTGTGAATCTGTAATGTGTGTAACAAATGCTAGTGAGATGCTCTGACATTCTGAATCAGATGCCAGCACCTCAGCTCTGGGTAAGGGGAGGACAGCCAGTTGCCTCTGCTGCACTCTAAGTGTCCCTTTTGATAGGTGCTTACTATTTACTGCTCCAGTTAATGGTCCTCTAGGCAGTTTCTTAGGACCCTAATTATTCTTCCACATCTAGACATTTCTAACAAAAGCCCTTCCCCACATTCATCTTAAAGGTTTGGAAATGTCAGATTGTATTATATTCCTTAAACACATTCTATTTCTAGAAATGTCTTCCTGCTTCATAATCTTACTATACAGTGATCAATATTATGAGGTCTCTTCAAAACAAAGAAAAGGTCATTACATGGTTTGGTGAACAGAAGAGAGAAGCCTGCAGTAAGTACCCCTCTTCATTATATTACAAAAAAGTCCACTTTATTGAAGACCTTGCAACAAATGTCTTTAATGTTCTTAAAGGTAGAAACATTGACATTTCTCCTTGAAAAACTGAATTGCTTTTATCTAATAGGCACTGGGAATGGTGTGTGATCAAGTTTCCCTCTTTGCATTTTGATTTAATAAAAAGCATAAAGCCGCAAGAGAATAAGAAGATAAGTCACAGGGAGAAAATGTTTGCAAAAGACATGCCTGATAGAGGACTGTTATCCAAAATACACAAAAAACTCTTTAATTTGGGTGAGCATTCACCTCGCCACAGATGAGCCCTGATTTTCTCTCTCTCTCTCTGCCCCTTGTGTGACTTGTGCCTTTTCAAAAAAAAAAAATAAAGACCTCTTTAAACTCAACAACAAATAAATAAACAACTGAATTTAAAAATGGGCAGAAGACCTGAATAGACAACTCACCACAGAAGATATACAAATGACAAATAAGTATATGTCAAAACATATTCAATGTCACATATTATTAGGGAATTGAAAATTAAAACAACAAGACACCACCATCTAACAATTAGAATGGTTAAAGTCTGAAACACTGACAACACCAAATGCTGGTAAGGAGGCAGACAGACCATCAAGAACCCTCATTCATTGCTGGTGGGAACACAAAATCATACAGCCACTTTGAGAGTCAGTTTCTTACAAAAGTAAACATATACTCACCATATGACCTAACAACCATGTTCCTTGATATTTGCTCCGAGGAGTTGAAAACTTATGCCTACCCCAACCTGCACCCTGATGTTTAAAGCAGCTTAATTCAGAATTACCAAAAGTTGGAAGCAACCAAGATGTTCTTCATCAGGTGGATGACAAACTGTAGTACATCCAGACAACTGAATGCTACTGAGCCAAAAAGAAACACAAGAAACAAGCTAACAAGCTATGAAAAGACATGGAGGAAGCTGAAGCGCCTCTGTTACTAAGGGAAAGAAGCCAACCTGAAAATCCACATACTGTATGATAACATTCTGAAAAAGGCAAAACTATGAAGATAACAAAAAGATCAGTGGTGCCAGAGATTAGGGGAGAAGGGAGGGTCAATAAAATTAAAATCATTTAATTAATTTATTTATTTAAATAAAATTTATTTTAGTTTGATCAACATTCATTCTCTTTATCATGAAAAGAAAGCCAAATGACAAGTGAAACACATCAGAAATCCTAAATTATACAGCAAATAAAGCCCTTCCCTAGATTTCTACACATTCTAATCATATTGACCTAGCTCATCTTACTATATCCTGTGTAGTGACCACCTCTTCTGAGTGTGGGACCATGAGATGATGTAATAATCAGGTCCTCCTACCTCAACTTCATCTGAAACAAGTGAAGATTTCACTTCCTCCTGGACTGACTGTACCATTCATTCGCTGACCCAGGGTGTTGGGGAGGTGCCCTCCATGATGGGTCCACTCTGCCCATTATCCTGGGACCACAAATGTCACAGGGCTCTGGCCACGATGTGTTGATGGCCTGTTTACTCTGACCTGTGCTACACTGTTTTCTTACATAATTCTAATATAATTTCAAACTTACAAAAAGGTGCAAGAAATTCTATATGACTTTCAACCACATTCCACAATTATTATCATTTGCTTATCTCTCTCTATATATATATATGTGTGTGTGTGTGTGTATGTGTGCATTTCACATATCATTCGAGAATAAACTAAGCCATCATGCCCCTTTACTCCTAAATACTTCACAGTATTATTTCCTAGTAACAAAAACTTTATCTTTCATAACTTCAGTACAATGATCAAAATCAGGATTTTAACACTGACTCAGCATTACTACATTGTACATATTTGAAAGAGAACATGCAACCTTGTCCAGAGGCCATGATCACAAATTGCTATTAGCTGTTCTGACTCTTCAGTATCCTTTCATCTGGAACAGCTCTATAATCCTTTGTCCTTCCTGACCTTCATATTTTTGAAGAATACAAGCCGATTATTATGTAGAATGTGTCTCAATTATAGTTTGTCTGATCTTGGGTAATCAAGAGGTTTACTCATAATTGGATTTGAGTTATGCATTTCTTAAAGAAATAAAACAGAAATGATGCTGGTTCTCCTCAGGGCATCATATCAGGAGACGTAGGATACTATTTGTACAATATTGATAAGGTTAACTTTGATCCCATGTTTCTCTACCATAAGATTATATCTCTTTGTCCTTTGTAATTAGTAAGTTTTAGAAACATACTTTGAGGGGCACCTGGGTGGCTCAGTCGGTTAGGAGGTGACTTTGGTTCAGGTCATGATCACACAGTTTGTGGGGTCAAGCCCCGCATGGGGCTCTGTGCTGATGGCTCAGAACCTGGAGCCTACTTCGGTTCTGTGTCTCCCTCTCTCTCTCTGCCCTTCCCTCACTCACATTCTGTCTCTCTCTCTCTCTCTCTCTCTCTCTCTCAAAAATGAATAAACATTAAAAAAGAAAAACATACTTTGAGGGATACCTGGGTGGTTCAGTAGGTTAAGTGATTTTTGTCTCAGTTAATGAACTCCCAAACTGGGAGTTCGAGCCCTGTGTTGGTCTCTGCACAAACAGTGTGGAGCCTGCTTGGAATTCTCTCTCTCCCTCTTTCTCTGCCCCTCCTCCGTGCTTGCTCTTTCTTTCCCTCTCTCTCAAAAAATACTTTTAATAAAAATAAAATAAAACACAAAACATAACAAAAATAAAAACATACTTTAAGACTGTAAATAACTAATGCCTCACTAAACTTTAGCATGCATTGACAATTTTGCCTCACCTGATTATTACAGCGATGGCTCACATCCTCCTTCATTTATTAGCTGGAAAACTATTATAAGGAAAACTTTGCCCTTCTTACCTATTTATTTATATAAATATCATTCACAGGATTTTCTCTTATTTAATGAATTATACCTGATATTATCATTATTTATTTTAATGCTAAGATGGTCCCCAGTTTGACTAACAGGATCATTCAAGTTAAACTCCATTTCTTTCTGACATGTTTCTATCATTGTTTTAGCACTTCCTTATTCACAGGCACAGGAAATTCTAAGCATGAACAACCCAGAAGAATTGGATAAACTCTTAGAAATATAACACCTACCAAGACTGAATCATAAAGAAATAGAAAATCTGAATAGAACAACTGTTAGCAAAGAGATTGAATCAGTAATCAAAAACCTCCCAAAAAACAAAAGTCCAGGACCAGACAGCTTCACTGGTAAATTCTACCAAACACTTAAAAGAATACCAATTCTTCTCATACTCATACAAAAACAGAAGAGGAAACACTTCCAAACTCATTTTATGAAGCCAGCATTACCCTAAAAGCAAAATAAGGCAAAAACACCACAAGGTAATTATAGGACAATAGCCCTGAAAAACATAGATGCAAAAATTCTCAAAAACATATTAGCAAACCAAACTCAACAACACCTTAAAAAGATCATACAGGGGCACCTGGGTGGCTCATCGGCTGGGCCTCCAACTTCGGCTCAGGTCAGATCTCACATTCGTGGGTTCGAGCCCCACGTCGGGCTCTGTGCTGACAGCTAGCTCAGAGCCTGGAGCCTGCTTCCGGTTCTGTGTCTCCTTCTCTCTCTGCCCCTCCCCCTCTCATGCTCTGTCTCTCTCTGTATCAAAAATAAAAACATTAAAAAATTTAAAAAAAAAAGAAAAAAAGATCATACACCATTATCAAGTGAGATTTATACCAGGGATGCAAGCATAGTTCAACATCTGCAAGTCAATCAATGTGATAAAACACACTAACAAAATGAAAGATAAAAATCATATGATCATCTCAAAATACACAGAAGAAATATTTGAGAAAATTCAATATCCATTTATGATAAAAACTCTCAACAAAGTAGGTACAGATTTATCTCATGATATTAAAGACCACGTGTGACAAGCCCACAGCTAACATCATACGCAATGGAGAAAAGCTGAAACTTCTCCCTCTAACATCAGGAATCAAGACAAGAATGGCTACTCTCGTCGCTCTATTCAGCAAAGTATGGGAAATCCTAGCTAGAGCAATTACTCAAGAAAACAAAGGACATCCAAATAAGAAAAGATATAAAACTCATTATTTGCAGAAAACCCTAAAGGGTTGGCCAAAAAGCTGTTAGAACTAATAAATCCAGTAAAGATGCAAGACACAAATCAGTATGTGAAAATCCATTGTGTTTCTATACACTAATAATGAACTATCAAAAAGGGAAATTAAGAAAACAATCCTATTTACAATTGCATCAAAAAGGATAAAATACCTGGGGCGCCTGGGTGGCTCAACTGGTTAAGCACCCAACGTCACAGCAGGTCATGATCTCAGGGTTTGTCATTTCGAGCCCTGCATCACACTCTGCACTGACAGCTTGGGGCTTGGAGTCCTCTTCATATTCTGTATCTCCCTCTCTCTCTACTCCTCCCCCTCTGCCTCTCTCGTCTGCTCTGTGCGTCTCTCTCTCTCAAAAATAAATGGGTAAATATTAATTTAAAAAAATAAAATAAAATACGTAGGGATAAATTTAACCAAGAAGGTGAAACATCTGTATGCCAAAAACTATAAGGCTTTGATGAAAGAAACTGAAGACACAAATAAAGATATTCCATATTTATGGACTAAAAGAATATTGTAGTATTAATATTAATTAATTAGTATTGCACCAATTAGTTCAATTAGTATGGACGTACTACTCAAAGAAATCTACAGACTTAATCCAATCCCTGTCAAAATTCTAACAGCATTTTTCACAGAAATAGAACAAATAATCCTAAAATTTGTATACAACCACAAAAGGCTCCAATAGCCAAAGAAATCTTGACAAAGAAGAACAAAGCTGGAGGCATCACACTTCCTGATTTCAAACTATATTACAAAGCTAAAGAAATCAAAACAGTATGGTACTGGCATAAAAACAGACCTATCAATTAAAAGAACAAAATAGAAAGCCCAGAATAAAACCACATGTATATGGTCAATTAATCTATGACAAAAGAGCCAAGAATATAGAGTTTCTCCAATAAATGGTGTTCAAAAAACTGGACAGTTACATGCAAAAGAATGTAACTGGACCACCATCTTATACCCTACACAAAAATTAACTCAAATAAATTAAAGGCTTAAACCTAAGACTGGAATTCCATATAACTCCTAGAAGAAAACATAGATAGTAAGCTCTTTGACATCAGTCTCAGTAATTTTTTTTTTGGAATTGACATCAAATCCAAAGGCTACAAAAACAAAAATAAATGAAAAACTAAAAGCCTCTGTACAAAAAGGAAACCATCAAAAAAATGAAAAGGCAACCTACCAAATGGCAGGAATTATTTGCAAATCATATCTGATAAGAAGTTAATATGCAAAATATATAAAGAATTCATATAACTCAACACCAAAATAACAGACCAATTAAAAAATGGGCAGAGGGCCTACACAGACAGTTTTCTGAAGAAGATATACAGATGACCAATAGGGACATGGAAAGGTGCTCAATGTCACTCATTATCAGGGAAATGCAAGTCAAAACCACAATAAGATAGCAACTTGCACCTCCTACAATGGCTATTATCAAAAAGATAAAACAAATTTTGGTGAGGATGTGGAGGAAAAGGAACTCTTTCATGTTGGTGAGAATTTAAATTGGTGCAGCCACTGTGGAAAACAGTGTGGAGGTTTCTCAAAACATTAAAAATAGAACCACCATACAATCCAGGAATTCCAAATCTGGGCATTTATCATAAGGAAACAGAAACTCTAACTCTAAAAAGAGATCTGCACCTCCATGTTCAGAGCAGCACTATTTACAATATCCAAGATACAGAAACAACCTAGTGCCCAGCGATGGAGAAATGGAAAATAAAAAATAAAAAATTAAAAAAGAAGGAAATTTTGCCATTTGCAACAACATGGATGAACTTTAAGAGCATTATACTAAGTGAAAGAGGTCAAAGACAGACAGACATAAGTGAGAGCATACATCTTAAAAAAAACAAAACAAAACAAAAAACCTCACAGATACTGAATACAGACTGGTGGTGGCCAGAAGCAGAGAGAGGTAGAAGGTAGGAAAAATAGATGAAGGGAGTCAAGATACAACCTTCCAGTTATAAAATTAAGTCCCAGAGATATAATATAGAGCACAGTGACTATAGCTAATTATACACTGTATATTCAAAGTTGCTAAGAGGGACACCTGGATAGCTCACTAGGTTAAGTGTCTGACTCTTGAAGCTCAAGTCATGATCTCATGGTTTGTGAGATCAAGCCCTGTGTGGGGCACTGCACTGACAGCACGGAGCCTGCTAGGGATTCTCTCTCTCCCTCTCTCTCTGCGTGCACATGCACGTGCACTCTTTTTCAAAATAAATAAACATTTTTTTAAAGTTGCTAAGGAAGGAAATCTTAAAAGTTCTCATCACAAGAAAAAGAAATTGGTAACTGTGCAATGACAAATGATATTAACTAGACTTATTGTGGTGACCCTTTCAGAATGTATACAAACGTCAAATTATTATGTTGTACACCTGAAATATGCTGCTATATTATCAGTTATATCTCAATAAAAAATAGAAATCTAACAAAACGTTTTAATTAAAAATGAGTTGTTAAGAAAAATAATTTTCTCAAAGGAAGGAATACCAGATTCAAAGTGTTGTCTTACATATTGGGTCAATTTCAATTCTAAACATCAAGCAAAAACACCTTTGTGCTTCTTTTCATTTCACTATCTGCCCAAGTTTAAACTAGGCCTAACATTTTTCTATTCTTTGTCAGATTCTTGAGGATATAAAAAGTCACTTTTAGATATTAAGTACAGCAAATTTTAAATAGAGTGGTATTGCTTTGATCTTTACTCCCTTTTTGCTGAACACTTGTCCAAAAGTTTAATTCTTTAGTGCTTAGGACCACACTTCATGTTCTGTAACTAAAAGGACGCTCTATATTTGTAAACTAACTGGGGCATGGCATTCAATCCATATTTGCAGCAAATCTTCACCCATATTGCAAACCAGATGGAGAACTTAACTATTTTACAGCAACTAGCAGCTGTCTTCTTTTGGTGTTTATATGCCTAAAGTCAAAATCCATAGCCTGCTGTATGTCCCTGTCCCTAGTGAAGTAAGAGGCTTAGAAATGAGACTTTTCTAAGTTTTCCTCTGTGCCCCTTCTAAAATCGTTTTTAAAACATTAACCAGCTTGATAGTACCCCCAAATAAGCAAACAGAAGGAAATCCCTTCCAAATGCAGCCTTACAGCCATGCAGGAAGTACCTTCCTTTTACCACATGGTATATTTACAAATGTTTTTCTATATAGTCTGTACAAAGACTGGAAATAAAGATCAGTGCAATGCACTCCTATGTATCTTACTGCTCAATATAAGGTCATCATAAAAAGTTTGGCAAGTAACTCTTACTGGCCAGAAAGACCTACATATGGTTCATCTCTTTCTGGTATATACTAAATCAGAGCCTTAAAGAGAAATAGGTAGGGAAGTTCAATTCAATGCTTTCATTACCCGAGACAAATGATAAAACAGATGGTAGAATATAAAGCAATTCCAGCTCTTTATCACTTTGGTTCTTCCAGATTTAAACATTTAGACCATAATCATTTTGAAATATATCCGTAAAAAAAGCAGGAAAAACAGAAAAGGCATGCAAATTTTCCTGGAATGCAAACCACATTCATGGAGATGGAATTCATCTGGACCTCAATAAAATGAGAGAATGTGGAGACTGATCTTTTAATATAAAATTAACATAGGACCCAAAGATTGCTGGTGCTTTCTGGCACTCAGATGGAAACTCTTTTAGCAAATGAGGTATTTTTTAAAGGCTGACTGAACCCTCAGCTGGATGGCAATCTTGAATTCACGTAATGTACTTGACCAAGTTTTTTTTAATGCTCATTTTGATAGTAACAGCCAAGAGCAGCTGTAGATTAAACAGACTGTGAAACCCTCAGATTCGATTTCACTGTGAAATTTCACTGTGAAAAGTAGTCAGAGATCCATCGGCAGAAAGACATTCATTAACCAGTATGATTCCAGTCTCAGCCTAAAGACTCACCAAGGGTAGAGAAAAGGACAATGGGGAGGAAGGAGAGAATGAGGGGGTGAAGGCAGGGCAGCAAAGAAACATTTGAGCCTGGGGTGCCCTAAATCATTACTGTAAATCAGCCTGATAACATACTCATAGAAGAACAGAAGCAAACTATAAATATGAACTGTAACAGGCTGGCATTCCTACACAGTTCCCACTGCAACATAATTAACATGGAGGTAAATTATTTCTCTCTTTAAGCAAGAGCAACATCAAGTGATTACAAAAGTGAAGAGATTCAAATAAAAT
The DNA here is from genome assembly GCF_006229205.1 of Suricata suricatta. Lineage (NCBI taxonomy): Eukaryota > Metazoa > Chordata > Mammalia > Carnivora > Herpestidae > Suricata > Suricata suricatta. Next base: position 87,120,896 of record NC_043709.1, read on the forward strand.
GGAAAATCATGGACCTGAAAAGTCCAACATACCAGCAATGGCAAACTTAAGCTCTATGTCCCAATACTATCGGTTCCAAGGGACCCCTCTGCACGGGCTCCCATCCATGAAGAACGGTATTCCCACAAAACCCCACACTGGACAAGAATGTTCGGTCTTTCTGACATCATGCTGCCCAATCCTATGTCTCAGAAGGGATTAGAGATCCTGAGATACACAAATTTGTAGGCAGTTGGAATGCTCTCCCTAGATAATTCCAGAACAATTCAGAGATCAGAGTATCCTGAAGGAAACAAAGGTTTTGTTTTTATTATGCACTTAGGGACAAACTAAGATGAATCATGGAATAGGAAAAGCTTATATTCTGGGCCCTGATGCTTCTGTTTCCTTTTAACAAAGCAAAACAGAGAGGTTCTTGGGTATGGAACAAAGTGCTGTATTTTGAGACAGATACACTTAACTCTGTGACTTTACCCACAGAGTTACCGAATCTCCTCACTGTGTTACTAAGTTATAATTCAAGAAAAGACATACACTTCACTTATTCTGACCCTGACTTGTAACCAATACCATATTAGACACTGAAGTCCAAAGAGATCATCTTGCATTAGCAGTGAGGTTTGGGATGGGTGCACATGTGCATGTCTGCAACAAAGACATGTTTTTCAACAGAGCAAGGGAGCAATTATATGGCAATATGGAAACAGATGTGAAAAGCAAACAATATGCTCTATTGTAAAATTTTAGAAAACTTGGAGTTTGTGTAACATACGTTTAGGAAGGGCAAAGCCAAGGGTTCTAAGCTAGAAAGTGACGCATCTTCCATCCCAGAGAACCTGACCTCTCCCTACTGCCTCGTCAGTTTCAACCCAAAGAGTACTGCTTCCAGCAAGGGGCCAATTCTCTTCCCTGAAGTCTGAGCAAAGTTTTTAGGTGTTCTTTTCTTGGTGCTCACCTACCTGTAGTCAAAGTCTGGAACTTTAACAGATCACTCATGAAGTCTAAGAAGCTACTATATATACCTCAAAAGAATGAATTTCTAAGCATTAAAGTTCAGGAAAGATCACAAAGCTTTGGGAATTTGTGAGATTGGGCTCAGAACACCTCTCATATCCATATCTTGTGGATAATTATATTCTTTTGTTAATTATAAGAGCAGCACTTAAAGGACTGTGTTAGCCTGAAAATCTGCAAAGAAAGGGTGAATCTTTACCTTGGCAACTGTTTATTTTTTCATTAGCTGATATCATTTGCCTACATTATACATTATTTTGTTTCCCAAAAGCCTAATACAGTACTTATGTGATTGATATAAAAACTCATTAACTTAAGCTCTGAGCCATAAGCTTTTCAAACCAATTCAAGAAAACAATTTCTACTTCTAACTAATGAACTCAAGGGTGTGGGATTAGTGGATGCAACCCTGAGCTTCTACAGATCTCTGCCAAGTTTTGTGAAAGGGTCATTCATCAGCATCCCAATCACTACCATTACAATTCTTGCTGCTCCCTGGAATGGGAAGCAATCTCAAATCACAAGGTCAGAGATTACACTGCAGTGGTTTAAAACAAGGACTTGGAGCTACGTTTAAATCTCAAATCTCTCACTTTAGGGCTTTATGATCTCAGCCAAGTTATTCTTTTTTGCTAAACAACAGTTCTTCTAGCTAAAAAAAAAAAAAAAAAAACAGAAAAAATACACACTCATTTTCATGTGCACACTAAACTTTTCCTTGTTTACCATACCCCACACTTTCAGAATCTCCTCTTATAATCCCCTATGGCCTTTATGGACTCTATCTCATTGAAGCACATACCCAGGAACTTACAAAGTGAAGCCACAGTAGACTAACCTGGAAATTTACCCAAGGAATCTTTGACTCACTTTTTATGTACAATTTCTAACAGCAATTCCTATACTGGGAATTATATAATTGGAAATGATAAGATTAAATTCTTTCAAGGCTCAAATCTAAACTGTTGGACTCAAGTGACAATGCCTACATATAACTTCAAATTTTCTATTAACTGGAAATGTCTGTATCCTTGCCAAGGCTTCATAGTGCATCTGGTTGGACAGAACAATTAATCTCTAAACAGAAGGGAATGGCCACCTGGCCCTCCAAGATAAATCCAAATAAGCCTGGGCAGGTGTCCTTGACCTAGGTTTGGTAATACGGAATCATGGCTTTGAAGCATTCTACAAAGTCTGATGCGCTTACCCTCTGTGCACATTGCAGCTGCCAAGTATAGACTCTCTAGTCTTAAATGCTGCTGTATAGCCATGGTCAACTCAGATGATCCAACAAAAGAGACAGGGCCAGACCTGAGACCAAGTCCAAACTGATATTTCTGAGATGAAGGTATCATCTGGAAATCACAACAGTGGTGGCAACCAGGAGTAACTGTTATTGTGATCAATCCTCTGCCCTGGCCAATAGATAGCTAAAGAGTAGCTGGAAGCCAAAACAACCAACCCCATCAGTTATGCCATTACAACTGCAGAATGTCTTACAGTTTGAATAACACTTCCATCTTCGCTCTCAAGCCTCACCTTCCTCTCATTTACCTTCACCCTAAGTAATAAAGCAATTCAACAACTTATACAAGCTTCTGACATCTCATCCTAAGAATATGAGCCCAAATTTTAAGTCACAAAAACCATGCACTAATGAGAAGTCATTACAGAATTATCTGTGTTTATCTATGTAGGGTAAAGTTTGAGCAGATTAGCTTCCTAAACTCTGCGTTTCCAAAGCTAAGACTTCGTCAGCTAGAACATAAACCCACTGCATACACAATATCCATATGGGCTATTCCCCATCACCCCTGTGGGACTTAGGAGCACAAGAATTGTGTGAATATCAAGTTCATATTGTTTGTTATGCCATGATTAATAAAGTTCTTTGTCTCTGACCCAAGAATCTCATGTCTTCTTCTAGCATACATGAATCTGTGGCAAGCTAACTCGCTAGCTGGCAAGTAGGGCAAAATCTCAGACTCTTTGCATTTCTTGTAATATATGTTGCTTTTCCACTTGTTATGTCTTCTGAAAAAATAAATATGTTTGAACAAAAGCTGAAATATTGTCAGTTTCAGACACTAAAACCCCAAGACTACTACTGTTTTGAAAAGAATGCAATGGCAAATACAGTCATGAAAAAAAGTGGTGTAGAGTGTATATTGGGCTGCATTGCCCAGATTCCCCCACTGCAGTCATTCTCCCACTTGTCAGGACTCTTGCCTGTATCACTTTCTAGGAATCACCCTCAGCAAAAGGAATAGGCTTTACCCAAAGTTTCCCCCTCCCCAAGGGGTAGCCTGCATTCAATGATGGAATACAAGGGCTTGAGCCTTTGCCTCTATTCGAAATATTACCAAATGGTCACTCTAAATCCACAGTTAACCTGCTGAATTACCAAGGCCACCATTCACACTGTCATACAAAATATATAAAGAACTCCATACAGTACCAAAAAAAGCAAATAATCCAATTAAAAATGGGCAGAAGACATGAACAGATATTTCTCCAAAGACATGTAGATAACCAAAAAAGACACATGAAAAGATGTTCAATATCATTCATCATCAAGGAAATACATGTCAAAATCACAATGGGATACCAGCTTATACCTGTTGGAATGGCTAAAATAAATTTTCTTATGTCTTTATTTTATTCTGAGAGACAGAGAGTGAGCAGGGGAGGGGCAGAGAGAGAGAGGGAGACACAGAATCTGAAGCAGGCTCCAGGCTCTGAGCTGACAGCACAGAGCCCGATGTGGGGCTCGAACCCACGAACTGTGAGATCATGACCTGAGCCAAAGTCAGACGCTTAACTGACTGAGCCACCCAGGCAGCCCTTGAATGGCTAAAATAAAAAACTCAAGAAACGACAAGTGTTGGAGAGGCTGTGGAAAAAAAGGAAGCCTCGTGCAGTGTTGGCAGGAATGCAAACTGGTGCAGCATTTCCACTGTGAAAAACAGTATGGAGGTTCCACAAAAAAATTAAAATTAGAGGGCGTGTGGGTGGCTCAGTTAGTTAAGCATCCAACTCTTGACTTTTGTTCAGGTCATGATTTCACAGGTGTGACAACAAGCACCACATCAGACTCCTTGTTGACATGGAGCCTGATGGAATTCTCTCTTTCCCTCTTCCCCCGACCCCCACTTGCGCACACACACACACACACACACACACACTCACATTCTCTGTCTCTCTCTAAGTAAATAATTAAACTTAAAAAATATTAAGGGGCGCCTGGGTGGCTCAGTCAGTTAAGCCTCCGACTTCGGCTCAGGTCAGATCTCACGTTCCTGGGTTCAAGCCCCACGTCAGGCTCTGTGCTGACAGCCAGCTCAGAGCCTGGAGCCTGCTTCCAATTCTGTGTCTCCCTCTCTCTCTGCCCCTCCCCCTCTCATGCTCTATCTCTCTCTGTATCAAAAATAAATAAAACATTTAAAAAATATTAAAATTAGAGGTACCCTACAATCCAGGAATCACACTACTGGATATTTACCAAAAGAATATGAAAACAGGAATTTGAAGGGATATACGCACCCCATGTTTATTGCAGCATTACTTACAATAACCAAACTACGGAAGCAGCCCAAGTGTCCATCAAGAGATGAAGGGGAAAAGGAGAGGTGGTATGTGTACACACACACACACACACACACAATCAGTGGAATATTATTCAGCCATAAAAAGAATGGAATTTTGTCATTTGCAAATTCTAAGCTAAATAAGCCAGTCAGAGAAAGACAAATGCCATATGATTCCACTTATATATGGAATTTAGGAAACAAAAAAAGGGAGAAAAAAGAGACAAACCAAAAACAGACTCTTAACTATAGAGAACAAAGCGATGGTTACCAGAGGAGGGGGGAGGGCGGGGTGAAATAGGTGACAGGGATTAAGGAGTGCCTTTATCTTGATGAGCTCTGAGTAATGTATGGAATTGCTGAACCACTATATTGTACACCTGAAACTAATACAGCACTGCATGTTAACTACACTGGAATTAAAAATTAAAGAAGGAAGGAAGGAAGGGAAAGATGGAGAGGAAGAGAAGGGAAGAAGGGAAGGAAGGGAAAGGAAGAAAATAAACCTCTATATCACATTTAAAAATATACATATTTTTAAAAAGAAATATAAAAATTAAAAAAAACACTATCATAGTTGATCTCCTCTCTCTCTGCCGTATCTTGCTCCTTTCGCTTCCCTAAACAGACATTTATTGAAGAAAATTATCCAACCAGCCTCCTGTAGCGAAATCTCAGAGTCTCAGAGCCTGTCCTCAGGAACCTGACCTGAGGTGGAAACATTCTTTGCTTCGGTACATCCACAGGATTCTCACCAGCACTTTGCAATGGAGTCTAGACCCAAGAGTCACGTGCCATTTACAACTTCCTTCTTCACTTCACTCCCGCATATCTCGAATTTCAAACTAATCCATTAATGAGCATTTACCGTTAGGAATTTTTTATTTAAGTCACTAAAGGGCATATAAACAGTTACTTGAGATCCGTCTCATGAAAGACTTCCTGGAGGGAGATGGAACATCACAGGATTTCAACTCAAGGCAGATTAAGTAATGATTTTGCATGAGTTTAAATTTCCTGAACTGTGTACATTTTCTAAAATGATGGTCTGCTTCTAAGAGAATAGCAAATAAGAAGAGAAGGCAAAAAAATGAGCAGTTCTGACCTACATAGCCAGAATAAACAGATGATATAGTTAGGCTTTCTTTTCATTTTTGTTTTCTCTGATATTGAAGGATTTTTTAAAAATAGCAACTGAGTTCCTTTGCCTGAAAGATTTTGAATGCTGGGACTCTGGCTACTTCAACTAAAATCATTAATTACCTGGGTTTTTTTTTTTAAATTCCAAAATGCTACACGTTGGATCCAAAAGGCATTTTAAAGGAGTACAGAAAACAGTCATTTGTCAATGTTCATTTACTGAAAGGCTTTGCTTTAATAAAACAGGAATTGGGTTTCTACCTTTCTATAACAGCTAACAGAGCTGGAAAATCAAAAGGCACTAGGGCAATTATTTTCCTTAAAAAACAGAAGTAAAAGCACTAACTCTTCAATGTCAGAGCAAAAAGAATCTGCTTACTATCAAAAACAAAAGTTCATCCAAAGGTAAATCAGAGTCAACTGCTGGTCTTTTCAGGCAGAAGAAAGAACAAATGTATCAGTCGCTGGCCTTATTATAGCACAGTGTTTATAAAACGTTTAATGCAGTGTTCCCTTGCCAATTAAAAGTGAGTGTAGGATTTACCTTTCAGGTTTAATATCTTTGCCTGACTTTTATAATAGTAATATGAGCCAACGGGATTAAGGAAACTATTGAATACATATTTCTGCAAAACTATCTTCTGTGGAAATTATCTTCAGGGTAAAAGGAAACAATGCTAGGGCCGGGAAAGTCAGTATAGATGGAATTTCCATTATATATAATTGGTGCAACTTGAAATTTATTTGTATTTCCAATATAAAAGCCTGATTATCTGGCCATCCCAGAGATTCTGTGAGCTACCTAATGCCCTTTAATAAAGCCCTTTCTGTTATAACTGGCAAGAGAGGATTCAAACTAAGAACCGTAAGCCACAGAGTGACTGGTCAAAGAGCTTGCAGTTGACATACCCTCAAAACCAGAACAAAACAGGAATCTTTGATTTTCTTTCTGGGTTGGGTTCGAAGGCAGTGAAGATCTCATGATGTTTAAAGGACTGGGAGTTCATTTTTACATGGGGCAGAAGACTACCCACGTGATCACCTGCACAACCTGTAATGCAGCACCTACTGTTGGCAATACTGCATCGTCCCTCCTTACAAAGAAAAGCTTAAAGAAAGGAAATGCCAAGCTCAATATTTAAAATTCTTGGCTTCAGGTACAATCATCAAATAAAGAGTTTCGATGACCACTCTAAAAAGAGTCTCCTGTACCTTGCAGTTGACTGGCTGAGATCACTAAAAGTCAAACACAGAGTGTTTGCAGGGCAGGTTGATTTCACAGCCCTTCTCTTAAGTACAAGTTAGGGAATCAACTGAGAAAGACTAAGGCCCTAAGAGCGAGCATGGAGTCCACTGGTATCTCTCAAACCTTCAAAAATGCTAATGCTCCCTTGTCAGATAAAGCAGTTCTCTCTTCCATTAAGTCTGTTCCTGACTTACTACAAAAGACTTGACTGTGAATATCTGATCTAACGTGGTTACTTCTCAACGGGCGCTAATTCTCCCCATGTCCCCTTCTTTGTTGCTCCTATACCTAAAGGCAGAGATATATTCCAGCCTGCCCCTTGAGGTAAATTACAAAATCAAACCGTGAATCTACAATAAGAAAAAGTACAATAATGGGTTAAGTTCTATTATTAGAAATCTAGAGAATAATGTGAAAATGAATTCTTGAGATGACAGAGGAAGAAGAACATAACTTTAGATCTACTCAGGTTATGAATATAGAAACAAATGCCCAAAATGCTGGATCCAATGTACTAGTTCTAGGTAATGCCAGGGGTTTCCAATTGTCTTCTTACTTGCTTAACTCAAATCTGGACTTGATGGTGGCCTATGCTAAATGAGGCTGAGATACCAGAGTATATAATGTAGCAGAAAAAAAATACAGAGCACCAGAGAGACAGGAATGATAAACTAAAAAGTATTATAGACATTTGTCCATCCCAAATATGTCTCCCAAGAAGGCTCCAGGTCTTTACCAAAGCACTGATAAATATTTAAATGCTGAGGTCTTTGAAAAGCACTATAATGGTTGAACCCTGTGAATCAAGATATGTGGGAAAGCCACCTTTGGAACAGGTCCCATTATTTCAATAAAGATTATAGGATCCCAGAGTGGAAGAGGCCAAAAGAGTCACTTAATCACCCGAGACAGGACTGGCTCGCTAACCATAGTAAGCAGTAATGGTAGAGTGGACAAGAGTTTAATTTGCTTAATAGAGTTTACTCCAAAAACTATTAATGAAAGGTCATCAATGTCTATATAAGTATGACTAAAATGTGTATTTTCATGTATACAAAGTCAAAATATCTACAGGGTGAAAGTAGCTGTGATATTAGAACACCAAGATCACTGTGAAGGAGTCAACTGTCCAGAATATGAGAGGCAACACAAGTGATCTTCCCCAAAGAAGAGCAATGCCAAATCGACTTGCCACGTCTATTGACCCAGAACTGTATTAGCGCTATGTCAAGCATTTTTTTAAATTATCATTATTATCAATTATTTTTAGAATGATTCTCAGGGGAAAGTTTGAGCCAAGACTCTCAAAAAGACCTACAAATATACCCAAATATTCCTTTAAAAACTGTGGTGCCACTCCTTGCTCAGAAATTCTCACTCCAGAAGTTCCCTGCTGATTTCAAAATTATAGTTGTATATTGCCTCAAAAATAATAAAACGGAGACTACTTGATGTCAAAATCCATGGACCACAGGAAAAGCTATACTCAAAGGCAAAATTATACCATTAAATACCTTAATATATGTTAATATTAAAAACAAGTTCTAGGGGCACCTGGGTGGCTCAGGTCATGATCTCATGGTTCATGGGTTCCAGCCCTGCATCAGGCTCTGTGCTGACAGCTAGCTCAGAGCCTGGAGCCTGTCTTCTGATTCTGTGTCTCCCTCTCTCTCTGACCCTCCCCTGCTCTCTCTGTCTCTCAAAAACAAATAAAAAATTAAAAACAAAGTTCTAAATGTGAGATACTAAACTCAAAGAAATAATTTTAGAAATTTACATTTAAATTTCATCAGGATGCAATAATAAGAAATAAGAAATATGTAAAACTGTTTCTCTGCAAGTTTTTCTGCAAATATTTTTTACAATACACAAACTAATTTTTTTTATTTTTTTAATGTTTTTTATTTATTTTTGAGAGACAGACAGCACAAACAGGGGAGGGTCACAGAGACAGGGAAATACAGAATCTGAAGCAGGCTCCAGGCTCTGAGCTAGTCATCAGCACAGAGCCCCATGCGGGGCTCGAACCCACGAACCGTGAGATCATGACCTGAGCTGAAGCCGGACGCTTAACCAACTGAGCCACCCAGGGGCCCCACAATATACAAACTTATTTAATGGAAAAAGAGAAAAAACAAGAATATACAACCTTAAGATAAAACAGGTGATAATCACAGATATTTTTATTTATTAAGGTTATTTATATTAAGAGAGAAAAAGAGAGCAGACACGGAGGGAGAGAGAATTCCAAGCAGGCTCACACCATCAGCACAGAGCCTGACGCAGGGCTTAAACCCACAAACCACGAGATTGTGACCTGAGCTGAAATCAAGACGCTTAACTGACTGAGCCACCCAGGTGCCCCTTTTATTTGTTTTTGATTGTTATATAACTCCAGATATTTAGGTGATTTAAAACTCATAAAAAACTATATTTGCTGCCCATTCTATCTGAGTATGCTAGAACATAAGGCCCAGAAAATGCAATATGCACCTCCATACAAAATGCACGAGAGAGCAGCAATATCCACATGGAATTCTATCATGTGGTTTTGTTGATTTATATGGGCATAGGAAAAACTGAGTTCCTGGGGCGCCTGAGTGGCTCAGTCAGTTAAGTGTCCAACTCTGGATTTCAGCTCAGGTCATGATCTCACGGTTCATAGAATTAAGCCCCATATCAGGCTGTGCACTGATATCATGGAGCCACCTTGGGATCCTCTCTCTCTCTCTCCCTTCCAAAAATAAACAAACATTTAAAAAAGGAAGAAGAAGAAGAAACAGTTTCCACAGAGTCAAAAATGGCAAACTACCAGGACTCATTTGGTCAAAATATCTGCCACTTCCTGGAGCTTTTTTTCTCCTCTGATTCTCGGTATAACAAAGGCTCACAGCACTGGCTCTAAAGAGAGATGGCTATAAATCCAAACTCCAGGATGCCCTTTATTCTACGTGTCCTTGGGCAATTTATTAACCCCTCTGGCCTTAGTTTTCCACATCTGCAAAATGAAGGAAATAGTTATCACAATAACCCTGCGAGGTAGATACTGAGATGTTTGCAAGATGCTCAGTGCAGTGGCTGCCATGTACTAAGGGCTCAGTAAGTGTTAGCTGTTTTATTATCTCCTCTAAACACCAAGCTAGTATACACTTCCAGGAAGCAGGTTTCCATATTCATTTTTAATTCTAACCAGTTAACACACTTTAAGCGTTCCCTTTGCATTTTTAAAGAAGCTTCAGTTTTGCATCAGTGTGAAAAGAAACAACTTATTCTTGAAAAAAGAGTTATTGCTAACTATCTCCTCAAAAATCTCTGAGTACTGATGGGAGAAAACGGATCACCACGATTAATCCAATGCCCATCACACCATAGACACTGAATAGATACTTATTAAATATAGAAAGAATGAAAAAATTTCATAGTCATCAAGTGCCTTAGAAGGGCACCCCTTAATATTTTAAATGGATTATTTCTAACAGTCACTACTACTCTGAAAGTAGGCATGGGAAGCAGCTGGCTAGGTATACCATGGCAGCAGAGATGCATCCTATAAACAGAGGTTGGTGAGAAAAAGTAAAAAACAGAAAAAGCTATAGAACACACTAACATCCATGTAAATTAACAATACATATGTCAGTTGTCAAAACTCACTAAAGAATATCAATATCAATCATTTCTCTGCTTGTAAATTTTAACTAAGAAGACTGGAAACAGATATTAAGAGCTAATTAATAACATGTATGCTGAGGTTTTAGAAGTAAACGGCACTGAGGTCTGCAATTTACTTTGAAATGCATCTAGAAATTAAGATTAATGATGGATGTACAGAGGGATGGAAAATAAATGGATATATGATCAGGTAAATATACTGAGATGTTATTGATAAAATCTAGGTGGTGTTCACTACACAATTCTTCCAACTTTTCTGTATTTTGACATTTTTTCATAATAAAATGTTGGGCGGGAAGAAATGTATGCAAAACCATGGTTATTTTCAAAGTATACAGCCAGAAACAGGATATATACCGAACACATATGCGACCAAGGGCCTGGCACACAGCAAGCACTATTATCAGAGAGGGTGCTCACGGATGAAAGGGGGAAAATACGAGTGAAATGTGGAAGTAAAAGAATAAATAAATGAAAAATAGGAAAGAGAAATCAGGGTTTATAAGGCTAATTCTCATTTTCCACAAAAAACTGAGTCCCAACAACGTTAAGAGCTTCAACTAAAATATATATGAATTTCTAGAGAAAGGACACCCCACCTCAAAGAGGGCAATTATCTAAAGACTGTCGCCATCCCCATCTCTTCTTCTCTCTCCCTTTTTCCTTCTCCCATATGTTCAAATGATTAAACTTCATTAATATACTCTTTCAGATCATTGGCATTTTTACCTAGAATTGAAAAAAAAA
>NC_043709.1:87132398-87269064 GCF_006229205.1 Suricata suricatta
ATATGTTGCACCTTAAAGTGTCTCATAATTGTTTAGTGCGGTATCTTTAATCTTCTCAAGTTACTTGATTGTATCAATTTTCTCTTTAGAATGAACCATGTCTAAAATCTCTAATTCTTAACATGTGCTCTCGGAAATCAGCATTTGATTAGGACCAGAGAAAATGAGTAATAGAACACATGACAAGATTTCATACGTTCTTGATCAATACAGTCTGTTATTAATATTGCTTTTGTTCTTTGGAACAGCAATTTCCAGTGAGGGTTGCACATAATCCAGGGAATATACCAAACAACTGGTTTATGAGACGAAGAAGAAAATATGGAAAATGCTATTTATATTTTTTGCCTCATTCTTTGGAATTTTGATTTTTTTTGTATTGTACTAGAGTATGAATTCATCAAAAAGTTTAGGGGTGCCTGGGTAGCTCAGTCAGTTGATCATTTGACTCTTGGTTTCAGCTCAGGTCATGATCCCAGAGTCATGGGATCAAGCCCCACGCTGGGCTCCATGCTATGCATGGAGCACGCTTAAAGATTCTCTCCCTCTCCCTCTGTCTCTCTGCCCCCGCTCGCACTAAGATTTAAAAAAAAAAAAAAAAAAAAAACCTGTTAAGTTTGGGAGCTACTGTATTCAACTTACAGTGTACTAGGAAGTCCTAACTCCTTTTTGCTTCTTGATTTATAAAATGAAGTTATCACAATAACAACTTACAGGATATGGAACACCTGGGTGGCTCAGTCGGTTGAACATCCAACTTCAGCTCAGGTCATGATCTTGTGGTTCCTGAGTTTGAGCCCTGTATTGGGCTCTATGCTGACAGCTCAGAGCGTGGAGCCTGCCTCAGATTCTGTGTCTCTCCCTCTCTCTGCCCCTCTCCCACTCACACTCTCTCTCTGTCTCTCAAAAATGAATAAACATTAAAAAGATTTTAAAAACTAAAAAAAAAACAAAAAACAAAACAATAACAACTTACAGGGTCAAAAGAATTTCAAATACAGAAAATAACTGTTCCGTTCATTGGGCAGTAAGTGTTTTACAGGACTGAAGTCATGATTTTCTTGATAAATAACAGTGGCCAATATTCTCTATCAAGTTCTTCTAAGAGAATAGTGATAAGACAATTTAGACTCTCTAACCCACAAGTCAAAGAAATGCTTCTGAAACTCTGGGGTTCTTTGTGGGAGGAACGAGCCTCTGAGAGATAAGCAGAAACACCTGACTAAAAGGTCTAAGGTCACTACGTAGTAATAGGATCGAAACATCAGCCCTCATCTCATTCTCAAGTCTGTTGTTTCAATTTCTGCTACTGCTGCATCTTCCTGGGTATCTGAAGACCCCAGGACAGCTTGGGGGCAATGTGGCGTAGAGTTAATGCAGCCTGGGACGGACAGGGCCAAGACTAGAAGGGCTTCAGACGCTTGAGTTTTAGTCCTGCTTCTACTTACTGAATGAGTGACCCGAGAGAATTCTTCTCACCACTCCAAACTTTGAGTTCCCCATCCTATAAAGAGGACACAGTAATCCCCGCCATGCCTACCGAATGGGGCTGTCAAGATGCAATACTATAAAGTATCTCAACATAACTTACAAACTGTAAAGAACTAACACTCAGGCATTGCACTTCCATTCAGCCATGGCCTCGGGCAGGCAGGAAGCCAGTCCTGGATACTTCCTACAGTAGAAGGTACAGATACTCGATCTCAGCAAATTTAGACACCATTTAATGTGGAAGCAACAGACTCTGTAACTTCACTAGCCGCTGCCTGCAAAAACAGTGAATCCCTATTCAAATTTGGCTTAAGATTCATCCAAGCATAGAATTGAAGAAAGACGCTAGAAGAAAGCAGTAAGCCTTTACCCATCTGGAGCTGTGGAAGGCAGACTATTGTATGCCCTGACATTGGAAGGAAAAGAGAGATGAAAAACATTCAGTTTGACATTCTTGGAGAAATAACTGTGTACACAATTTCAAAGGAAAATACGTCTTCCTGTTTCAAAATCATCTTCTGGAAAGAAAATCAGAGTCACATTGCTTCTTTCTAGACAACTTCAGAAACTGTCACTAAGTCTTCTTTGTGGGAAGTTGTTGTAACGAAAGAATTACCAGAGGAATACTAAGACCGAATATGTTCCACAGAATCACTTAATTCTATTATATGCAGGTGGCATTTTTATTTTAATAGCTATGTAGAGAGTACACTGACACTTTCAAATTTTTCCCTGACCATTTCTGAGCTCCTGGTGTGCACCCCAGAAAAAAGAAAAAATATGACTGGTAAAATTGACAGTCGAAAAAGAAAAACTTTCTCCATCATCCTCCCTCTGCCTTTTTATTGCTCATGCAGATTGGCCTGAAGGGTTTAATGGCCAGAGAATTAATTAGAAATGTCTGTTACAGTAGAAACATCGCTGCTATTGCTATGCTAAGTGATTTCACTCTTAACACAATATTTAAAAGCTAAATTATCACCAACTAGTAAAACACTTTCCTGGTAGATTCTTCATTTTTCATAGAAATTAACTGCAATTTCAGACAGAGTTTGGAGCCATTTTTCCATTGTGTTGATACGACCATGATCCAAAGGAGCTCTTAATATTTCTAAAAGTCCTGGCAAGCAATTCCCTCCAAACTTGAGACCACACACTGAGATGGATATTAAGATTTCTTATTTGCAAGACAAAGACAAATGATAGATAAGCCAAGTAAAATAAGATGAAGTAAGCACTTTAAGGATATAATCACCATTAAGTAGTTTAACATTTCCCAGCCGGTGACCTGGCATTTCTTATGCAAATAAAAGCACTTCAGAATGACAATTATGGGGAAAAGCATATGTAGTCCAAGCGATCAATAAGCATAAAGAGAAAGTCAATGACCATGAACACAGTGACACAGGAAACCAACCAAATTAGAACCTTAATGAAGTGTTCTGATATAAGGTCTATCATTAGATCCAGCATCTTCAGGATCAATAGGACTGGCACAAAGTAGGCACATGATAATAACGGAATAAATACATAGGAGAGAAAGTTTAGCCATTCTCCAAAATTATTATCCAAGGATTATTTTTCTCCAGAAATTTAATTTTCAATACTTAGCCTTAAGGGCTAGAAAAAGCTGCTCATATTCCTACAGAGCATAAATAATGAAGTCGAAGGTCGGACTCCGACCATAACTGGCAAGGCCTACGAGCAAAACATCAGCATACACGGCTTTGAATGGCCCACAGCATAGTAACATATGCATCTAGAATTGATGTATTTCAGTACATTAAAATATCCCAGATATAAAGGGCACTTGGGTGGCTCAGCTGACTTTGGCTCAGATTCTGATCTTGAGATTCACGAGTTCAAGCCGCATGTCCGGCACTGTTCTGACAGCTCAGAGCCTGGGGCCTACCTTGGATTCTGTGTCTCCCGCCCTCCTTCCCTCTCTCTCAAAAATAAACAAACATTAAAAAGTAAATAAATAATAAAATGCATATATCCCAGATATAAGAAATGTATAGAAGCACCTCAAAAATAACTATTTTCAGCTCCCCTGTTACTGAAGCAAACTTAAAAAAAAATGTAGAAAATAACAAAAATATGTTTTCTGGGCCTCACTTTCAGCAAATAAAGCAGAGAACTAATTAGATGGTTGAATGTCCATAAAGTTTTTTGTTATGAGTCAGAATTAAATCCCACTGAAATTCGTGTTTTCCTTTTCTTTTTCAAAATGAGTTTGCAGCCCTTTTCCAAAGTGTGTTACGAGGTTTCATAACTGCTACTGCTCGTTCAGATGACAAACCACTATCTCCTCCCTCCTTGATGTCTGGAACCGGCCATTCAATCATTGTGAAAATGGACTACAGGAGAAAAGAGAACCGGAGACTAACCCATCCTAAGAGGAAAGCAAATGGGAGCAATGAAACCGGACAAAAGTTCTCACTCAGCAGCAGTCAGGACAGTTTTTATTCATAATGAGGGGTATCCAGTGTCCCCTAGGGAATTTTAGGACCTACTTTAAGATCAATCACTGAAATCTGCATCCGAATGACTCCTAAGTTTTACCTGCAGTCTCACCCTCTGCCTGGACTTACGTGGTTATCTTGCCCTGCCTCAGTCCCACCATACTTGACCCTATTTCTGTCTTCTAGAGTAATCAAACAGTGTGACGATTTCTGACACTGTTTCTAAGATGGTCATTAATTCTACCCTAGACACTTGAAAAAACTGAAGAAGACTAGATTACGAAACTTTTATATGGCATGTGTTCTGAGGACTTTACATACGTGAATTCATTTAATCCTCATCATAGTCCCATGAGACAGATTAGCCACTCCTGTTTTTGTAGACCATGGCGTTAAGACAGAGAGAGGTGAAGCAGCTGTCTTAAGAACAGAGAGAGACGACTGGAGGAGCTAGAATTGGACCCGAGGCAAGCTGGTTCAAGAACACATGCCCAAACTCCTGTCCTAGGTTACCTCTCAGAAATAAGCCAGCAAGCAAACAAAAATGCAAGATGCTAAGTAGCCTCTTAATCCCTTACCTACTTGACACTGATTATTTTGGGAATTGTTCACTCCCTTCCATTTGTTCTCCACTATGTTAAAGATACACAAAACAGGAGATGAGCGGAATGAAGCCCTCAGTGGAAACAGCCAATAAAACTGGGCTGAGTGAACGGAAGAAATACCGGGAGCCTCGGTTTCCGCACAGCTGACACATCAGAGCGTTTTCAGCCAACAGGCCTCAGCTTCCCTGCTGTCCACGCGGCTCTGCGCCTGGGTTTCCCACGGACTTCATTCTGTCTCTCGCACTCACTGTTGTGAACCTGGAGATGACGGGGCCTCTGTCTTTCCGCTCTGGTCAATCTGCTCTCTTGAGGCTGCATTCCCTGCAGATTCTCTAAGGTAGCCACACTGGCTTCTGCTTTTTATGGTTTTAAAGTTTTTGAAAGATTTGATAGTTTTATAGTTTTTGAAATATTTTAGCCATATAAAAATATAACAGACACCACTCAACTAAAGAAACAAAAATGGAAATGACTTCTAGAACTGAAGCACCCGCCAGCCCTGTTCGACGCCTTACTTCTCTCTTCCTGGAGTTAACCACTATCCTGGAATTGGGTGCATTTTATCACTTTAATATGCATCTAGATATGATACATAATTCCATATGATTTTTATGTTTCTAGTTCTATATGATGTTAAGCTCTATAAAAATGACATCACACTATACATATACTATTCCCTTGACATATGGGTTATTTTACTAATAGTAATAACAACAAAAGTTAACAACTTTGTCCCCGCCACACAGCTTAAGGAAAACAACATTTTCATTACCCTGGGTGCCCCCTTGAGTCTATCCTTCCTCGACTCCCAGAGATAACTCCTGTTCTGACTTCTGTATTATTCCTCTCTTTGTTTTTGTGGTTGCTACCACTTACATGTGAATCCCCAAGACAAGGATTACTCCATTTTGCCTGTTTATTATCTTATGTAACATCTGTATGTATTCTCTGTGACTTGCTTCCTCCACTCAGTATTCTGGAAATCCTTCCACAACGACTCACAGAGCCCTTCGTGTTTGCCAGGGTGCAGACGACACTGTATGGCAATGCCACAAGTTGCGTTCATCAACTGACGGCAGTCTATTTTGTTGTTTTAATCTTTTTTTTTAATGTTTTATTTATTTTTGAGACAGAGACAGAGCACGAGAGGGGGAGGGGCAGAGAGAGAAGGAGACACAGAACTGGAAGCAGGCTCCAGGCTCTGAGCTGGCTGTCAGCACAGAGCCTGACGCAGGGCTCGAACCCACGAACGTGAGATCTGACCTGAGCCGAAGCCAGAGACTCAACCGACTGAGCCACTCAGGCGCCCTGTTTTAATCTTTTTTATATTAATATGCTTTAGTACACCTGAGATATGCATATGAAAGAAACAGTCTCTTATTTTCTGTAACTCAAGTTTCCTAGGGAGTAACTTCAGTCACATTTGTATTTTCTCAGTTTATGTTTTTTTTAATGTTTGTTTATTTATTTATTTTGAGAGAGAACAGGAGGGGGCAGAGAGAGAATCCCAAGCAGGTTCCCACTGTCAGCGCAGACCCCGATGTGGGGTTCGATCTCACAAGCTGTGAGATCATGACCTAAGCAGAAATCAAGAGTCAGACACACACCCAACGAGCCACCCAGGCGCCCCTGTCGTTGCTCAGTTTAGATCTGAGCTCGAGTCAACTCAGGATTTTCATCTCCAATTTCTTCCATAAAGGAGTAAAATGCAGTCCAGGTGGCATCACGAGGAGTATTAACGTGGTATGGCAAGAAGGCTTCTGGTCCAGTCATAATTGGGGACTAATCGCACCCTGGTTTTGTTATTTTTGCCATGTCTTGTTTTGGGCAATTTTTTTTGATAGCATTCTGAGAGATCACAGATGCTTAAGAGGGGAGAAACTTACGCCTTCCCACACCATTCTGTGGCCACAAACAACTGGAGTGCTGCCTACAACCCTCTCTTCCTAGATTCACACTGGCCAAGAAAATTTTCCACAGGTTTTTGTTTTTGTTCTCCCCTGACTTAGGAAGAAAGGTATAGAATCTCCTGGATGCATGGGGCATTGGGCACACAAACAATAGAAAATTCTACTGGACAGCACAGTATTAAAGGATGCTTACATAAGAGAGAGTCAAGAGGGTACTATAAGGAAAAGCATTTGAGGGGCACTTGGGTGGCTTAGTCGGGTAAGCATCTGACTTCAGCTCAGAGTCATGATCTCGTGGTTCATGAGTTCAAGCCCTGAGTCAGGCTCTGTGCTGACAGCTCTGAGCCTGCTTTAAATTCTCTGTCTGTCTCTCTCTCTCTCTGCCCCTCCCCTGCTCACTTGTGTGCTTTCTCTCAAAAATAAATAATAAACATTATATTTTTTTAAAAAGCATTCAAGTCCCAAATAGCAGCATTATTGATTTTGGTGTCAGGTATTCAGATTCACTCATTTCACCTCAGCATCCTAAAGCCAGAGGGGTTCATGGCAAGGGTAATGGGCATTTTTTGAAAGACCTCAGGGATCAATCCTTCCCTTGAACTAGAGGCAAAGAGTTGGGCAAGTGCTATGGTCACAGCTCATCACAGGTTCATCTGGGCTATGATGGAAAGAGAGCATCACAGTCTCCCGCTGGCTGTTCCTCACACAGCTGACACAGCTACAAAATGAAGAGGGCAGGGGGATTCTCCTCTTTAACATAGGCACACTTCACCAAGTCTAAATAATACCTAATAAAAACCTTCTCCTTTTTTATGTTTATTTTTGAAAGAGAGAGACAGAGCACAAGCAGGGGAAGGGCAGAGAGAGAAGGAGACACAGAATCAGAAGCCGGCTCCAGGCTCCAAGCTGTCAGCACAGAGCCCGAGAAGGGGTGCAAACTCACGAACTGCTAGATCATGACATGAGCCAAATTTGGATGATTAACTGAATGAGCAACTCAGGCGTTCCAGCCAAATGAAAATACTCATATTTTAAATGTTTATATTCATTTTATGTGCCATTTGATGTATACAGTCAGTCACTGTATATTGTTATATTTTAACTGCAAACGTGAGGGGTGCCTGGGTGGTTCAGTCGGTTGAGCATCGACTTCAGCTAAGGTCATGATCTCACAGTCTATGAGTTCAGGCCCCGTGTTGGGCCCTGTGCTGACAGCTCAGAACCTGGAGCCTGCTTCAGAGTCTCTTCTCCCTCTCTCTCTGCCCCTCTCCCACTTGTGCTCTATCTCTGTCTCAAAAATGAATAAACATTTAAAAATATTTAACTGCAAAACTGAACCCCTCTTCCTCTAAACTTATCTTTCTAAATAACTTTTTACAAAAAATTTTGTATAGTTCATGGTTATTCAGTCTCTTATTTTCTTATCTCTCATTGTGCCAACCTTGAGCCTGTGAGCCCTCAGATGCCATTCCTCTCCTGTCCGATAGGCCTGTACCCTAGAGCTGAAGTCATCTAAATGACTGTGTAAACTCCTGAGGAGGAGCACAAGGGGTCCAGGGATCTTCCTTAAGAGGGTGCCTCAATCCTCCAAGTCACAGCAATTTTTCCATCCCAGATCACAATGCATTATAATTATGGGTCCATCCGCCATCCCCATATTTTGTTAGCTCCCCCAAGGGCAAGCAAGGACCTTCAGCTTCTATCTGCAAAGCTTAACAAGGTGTCTTACACATGGGAGTGCTCCGTATGTGTTTACTGAGTGAAGACTGAATTGTATTTTACAGTTTACAAAGCACTTTCACATGTTATCACCTTTAGTGCTCACAGAAATACTGTGAGGTGATCTAGGTGATTTTGCAGAGGAGGAAATCAAGACAGAGAAGGCAAGGCCACACTCACTGTTAGTGATGCAGGGAGTACTTCAACTTGGGTCTACATAGATCTAGACCAATGTTCTATCGCACCTACCCAAGGACAACTCCTGGTCTTTATTTATAGTAACTCTGTTCGGGACTTTGAATAAATTAGGGAGAAGCGCCCCCTCTGTGTTGGATGAATTACAAAAAGTTCTTTCCTCTGTGTCAGCAGATCTTACAGACTGCTTCCTAGCCGGTGATTCTGTATAAAGCACACCCCACCCAATCACACACTGCAATCCCTATAATCCTTCTAGTAGAGTGAGGTTCAGGGATTCCTTTTGATTTTGCCTTTAAGTTACACAGAGCCTCTTTTATTAACTCTACTACCATATTTATACTGTAAAAATGCGTTTCTTGGCCTTTTTTTTTTTTGAGAGAGAGAGAGAGAGAGTACAAGTAAGAGGGGCTAGAGGAAGGGGGAGAGAGTGAGAGAATCCCAAGAGGAGCAGAGGAAGAAAGAGAGAAGGGAAAAGAGAGGAAGAAAGAAGCAGAGCTCACCCAAAATGGGTGAGGCACACAAAATGGGGCTCGGACTGTGAGATCATGACCTGAGCCAAAGTCAGATACCCCACGACTGAGCCACCCAGGTGCCTTTATTTTTATTTTTGAGAGAGTGAGCAAGCGTGCGCGCACACACACATGTGCATGCACACAAGCAGGGGAGGGGCAGAGAGGGAGGGAGGGGAGATCGCAAGCAGGCTCCATGCTATCAGTTTGGAGCCCCGACATAGGGTTTGAACCCACGAACCATGAGATCACAGCTTGAGTTCAAAGAGTCAGATGCTTAACTGACTGAGCCACCCAGGTGCCCCTTGGCTTTGTTTTTAACCTTTTATAACATACTTAGATTAAAAGCATTACTGAGGAAGCTTCTGGTGGCAGCAATATTTTTATCCATGCTCCAATGAAATAGCTGTTTTATGTTAACTACTTTCTTATCCTTTCTACCGTAATCATCTTTAAATGCTTACGGCACTTTGCAATACAATTTTGAATACATTTACCACCTCTTTCCCATACATCTTCCCTCTCACCTGAAAAGGTAGATTTCCCTACTCTGCCTCCATTTTTTGTTTTTTTCTAACAAGGTGACCCACAGCTCTGCCTAACAGAGATGTGAGCACACTGGTTTTTATCAGCTGCCAATTTTCCATAATTTTTCTTATGATATCTTTAACTCTTGTTTTCAAATAAAGGCTATCCCAGACTTAACCATTTAGAAAGCAAACCTACTCCATAAGCCACACCGAGACCTGCCTGCTCTCCATCATTCGGCAGATGTCAGAAAATGCCTTTCCAGACTCCTGAAAATGGGGGTGGCTGTCTTGATATTAAACTCACTCACACACATACACACACACACACGTGCGCGCACGCATACACACACACACACACACACACGAGCAACTCAGAAATTTTTTGTAACTTTCTTTGGTCTTCCCCTGAACTTTAAAAAAGAACCACATCATTCCCTTTTTTTTCCCCCTTCTTCTTTACAATATCATTTGGGGTCCCTTTCTTTACATCTTTTTAGGGAATTGTTGCAGATGCTTCTGGGACTTATAAAATAGTTTCCTTCACATTAATGCAAAAATCCTGTTACTTCTCAACTCAATAGTAACATAAGTTATGACTCCAATTTTATTTTTCTCTCTTCTCTTTCTAATCTTTACCTCATGTTCCTTTTATCTTACCTTTTCAATTTCTAAGCCTCAAGATCAATCTTTTTCCTCTATTTCTCCATATCACCCTCTAACCCTTGCACAAAACAGGAATTCAGTAATTTCAAACAGGGTCATGAGCACGCACAGCTCTCTCTCTTCTGTCTACCTTCTATCACTGACACTTGGTGAACACTGCTCTCCCTCCCCAGTGGAGACTGGCCTTTTAAAATTATACATTACTAACACCTTTATTCTTTCAATGATATAAACTTGACATTGATCTGGTAAGATTCATAGATTTTTTTCCCAGTTTAATTGAGATATAATTGACATGCATCACTCTGTGAGTTTTAGTGGTATAGCATTATAGTGTGATTTACACATATTGTGAAATAATCACCACAATAAGTTTAGTTAACATCCATCACTTCATACAGATACAGATATGATAAACAGAAATGGGGGTAGGGAGGGAAATAAATTTCTCCTAAACTCTTAGGGTTTACTCTCAACACATGATGACGCTAGAGTCATCATGCTGTCCATTACATCTCTAGTACTTACTCGAAGTTTGTCTATTTTTTAAAAATCACTTATGGGGAAGAGCACTGGATGTTGTATGTAAACCAATTTGACAATAAACTATTTTTTTAAAAATAAAAAAAAAATCCCTGTGGTCATCAGCAAACGAATGGGTAGAGAAAGGTAAGACAGTGGCTGTGGACCCGTTTAAAAGTACCTGCACTGCTCCACAGAAAACAGCATCCGGGCCAACTGAGGCAGCAGCAGAAGCAACAGAGAGAAGACGGAGTCAAGAGACCCGCAGTAGTAACACTGACAGGGCTCTGCGTCTGGGATGTGGGGGGTGAGGGAAGACAGAACGATTTGTGAGTTAGGCTTTTGTAGCTGGGCAATATTGTCCTTTATGAGACAGGACAACAGAAAAACGGACAAGTTTTGATAGAAAGAGGATTCATTCAGTTTTGGCAAATACTCTGTATCTGGAAAACAACCCTTTGCTTCCCTTTTCATTCAATTCAAAGTTGACATGCGGTATTTTTTAGGCATAATGAGTATGGGAAAATTGACTTATGCTTAGTGCTTAATTTTTTGTGTTTGTTTTCGACATCCCCATGAGACAAACAAAAGGGAGTGACTGATAAACAGTTAGATATAGAAGCAGGAGGTGCCTGGGTGGCTCGATGGACTGGGTGTCTAACTTCTGATTTTGGCTTAAGTCATGATTTCATGGTTCACGGGATCAAGTCCCGCATCAGGCTTGGTGTTGGCAGCGTGGAGCCTGCTTGGGTTTCTCTCTCTCTCTGACCCTCCCCCCACCTCTTGCTTTCAAAATAAATGAGTTAAAGGAAAGAAAAGAAAAAGAAAAGAAAGGAACAGAAAGGAAAGAAAAAAGAAATACAAGCCCAGAACTTTCCCAGACTCCTTTGCCACCTGGCTTCCTGTTAAGACTTGCACCAGAAACTGAAAAGCAGATCAAGCAGGCGAGCAACTGTCTCCTTCCCTCTGCGCAGTGTTCCTGTCAGCAGCACAGTCCTGGCTCCAACACCTAGTTCCCCGCGCAATGGCACATTGGCACCCACAGCCGACCTCATTTCAGGCCATCAGAGTTACTGGCTACAATCCGGTCATAACCACTCCTCAGAGGCCTGAGCCCAGCTTTGCAGGTCCTTTACAGAGTTCCAGCTTTTGACAGTCCCAAACTCTTCCCTGCCATTTCCCCGGGAGGGAATTGGCAGTGGCTCTTTGGTATCCACTTTAGATCAGTAGCCCCTTTTGTTTTCTCTCCTCCAATCACCCATGGAAACAACTCTCTATTATTAAATTTTCTCTGTTGAGGGGCTCCTGGGATGGTTCAGTCAGTTAAGAGTCTGACTCTGGCTCAGGTCATGATCTCACTGTTGATGAGTTCAGTCCCCACCTCAAGCTCTGTGCTGACAGCTCAGAGCCTGGAGCCTGCTTTGGATTCTGTGTCCCCTCCCTGTCTGTCCCTCCCCCACTCATACTCTTTCTCTCTGTCAAAAATAAAAAAAGATTAAATTCTGTCTGTTGAAATCTTTAGTATGGCTTCTGTTTTCTAACTGGACAGTGACTAATATGCTTTGGGTATATAAAAATGAATAAACTTGGGGCTCCTAGGTGACTTAGTTGATTGGATGTCCCAATTCAGCTCAGGTCATGATCTCATAGTCTATGAGTTTGAGCCCTATGTCTGTCTCTCTGTCTCTCTCTCCCTCTCTCAAAAATAAATAAAACATTAAAAAAATTTTTTTAATGAATAAACTTTCCTACCTTCCAGGAGCTCACAGACCAGTCAGGAGACGAAAACAACCAGTAAATGTGCTAGTTTCTTTCCAAGATGGGGGACAGCCCACCTTGCTTTTCTCTTCACCCCAAAGTTTGGAGGTAGAAGATGTGTAACTGATAAAGTAGTGCAGAGCAAAGTCACAGCCTAGAAGACACATAATGAGGGCCTTGGATGAGGATGGAGACCGTCTGCGGGCAGAACCACAGAAAGCCTAAAAACTCAGAACCACCGATTACCATGGAAGCCAAAGGGAGGGAGTAGATCGGCCATGGGAATAGCTGGATGGGCGCAGTCTGGCTTCCTCTCCATCCCCACCCCCTCGAATAGAGTGCTCAGCGGCCAGTCACCCCATCCGCCCACCTCCAGAAATATAAAAATGATTTTCTCCAATGAAGTAAGATTGACCATCAGGGGTGAACCAGAGCAGCGAGTGACAATGCTGGAACTTATGGATCCCATACTTTCAAATGAAGCCTGCCAGTAAAGTGGCCTGACTCATGTCCTCCAAAATCAAATTTTCTATTGTGTAAGTCTTCACTTAAAAATAAAAAAAGAAAACAGTCACATGTTCAGAATCAAAAATCAAATAATACATAAAAAGAATACAGGTTAAATAACTCTCGCTTTTCACCACTCACCCAGGTCCCACCTACTCTCACCCACCCCAAAGGTAACCTCTCTAATTTCTTGGATTTCCTTCTAGAGGTTTTTACATAAACATAAGAAAATATATTTGCACATTCCATTTCTCATTAAAATTAGTATATAATACATACTAGTCAGTTTATTTTTTCAATAGGAGCTATTCTAATAAGTATGTGCTGGTACTTCGTTCTGTTATTAATTTGCACTTCCCTCATTTCTAATGATGTTGAACATCTTTTCATGTAATTTTTGCCATCTGTATCAGCCTCTCGTGGCTGCCATTTATTACCACAAACTTGGTAACTTAAAACAACAGAATGTTATTTTCTCCTAGTCCTAGAGGCCTCACGTCCAAACTCAGCATCACTGAGCCAAACTTAAGGTTCAAAAGGGCTGTGCTCCCTTGGAAGGCTCTAGGAGAGAATCCTTGCCTTTTCCAGCCTTTGGAGATCATTCCTTACATTCCTTGGCTCCTGGCCCTTCCTCCATCTTCAAAACATGTGGGTAGTATCTTCTCTCTCTGATTCTTGTTTCCTTCTGCTTTCATGACATGCGCATGAACAAAGAAGAACTTCACGATACTTTTAGACCTACGCTTAGAAGTCACATAATATCGCTTCTACAATATCCTGCTGGTCAAGGCTGTCAAAAAGACACTCTCCAAAGGACACATGCAGGTGACCAGGAAGCGAAAAGATGCTCAACACCACCAATCAGCAGGGAAATGCAAACCAAAACCACACAGAGCTATCAACTCACACCTGCTAAAATGGCTATTATCAAAAACACAAAGTGGTAACAAACGTCAGCAGGGATGTGGAGAAGAGGGACACTGCGCTGCTGGTGGGAATGGAAACCGGCGTGGCCACTGTGGACAACAGTATGGCAATTCCTCAAACAATGAGAAATAGAACTACCATATGTGATCCAGCCATCTTACTTCTGGGATTACATCCAAAAGAAATGAAGCCAGAATCTTGAAGAGATATCTGCACTCCCGTGTTCACTGCTGCTTTCCTCACAAAATTCAAGATAGGGAAGCAAGGTAAGTGTCTATTAACAGATGAATGGATAAACAAGAGATTATACACTCACACACACTCACACACACACACACACACACACACTGGAAAATTACTCAGCCATGAGAAAGAATGAAATCTTGCCATTTGCAACAGCATAGATGGGCTTTGAGGGCATTGTGATAAGTGAAATAAGACAGAGAAAGACAAAATACTGTATGTTCTTATTATGATAAGTGAAATAAGACAGAGAAAGACAAAATGTAAGTATATTCCACACTTACATGTGGAATCTAAAGCAGCTTAATTCATAGAAACAAAAAGTAGGCAAGTGTTGGCACTGAGGAGGAGATATGGGGAGATGTTGGTCAAAGGGTACAAACTTTCAGTTATAAATGAATATGTTCTGTGGATCTAAGATACGACATGGTGACAATAGTTAATACTGTATCGTATACTGGAAAATTGCTCAGAATAGATTTTATGTGTTCTCACAACAATAAAATAAAGGTAATCATATGAGGTGAGAGAGGTATTAACTAATCCTATTAGTTAATCATTGTGGTAATCATTTTTACAATATATACATGTATCAAATCATCACATCACACTGTACCTCTTAAACTTATCCAATGTTATGGATCAATTATAGTGCACTAAAACTGGAAAAGAAAAAAAATTTACATATCCCCCAAGACCTAGGAATTCACTACTAGATATATACCCAACTGAAGTGCATACATACATCCCAAAAGACATGCCAAAGAATGCTCACTGCTGCATTATTTGCAACAGTCCAAAGCTGAAACCAATCTCTTAAGAGTAGAAAAGGTCCATGTATGTACCATGATAGATATGGCTGACTGAATACAGAAGTTAAAAATGAGTCAAATACAACTGTATGCCTCAACATGGATGAATTCCACACACATACAGACGATACAACTCCATTTCTACAAAGCTCAAAAACAGGGAAATCTAAATTATGGTGCTAGAGTATTTTATTGTTTCCCAAGGGTAAAGTGCCAGGACTATAAAACTGAATAGACTACGATGTTGGAAATTACAATAGCGTTTACCTTTGAGGGAAAACAGGGTTATTGACTGCAGGGAGCTCTGGGGAGGCTTGCTGATAACGTTATTTCTTGACCTGAACTGTGGCTACAAGGATGTAGTTACTCTGGTGTAATTTACTGAGTTCTGTGTACTTTTTTACATACAGATCAACAAGCAAACATCTGTAAAGCACTTAATGTGTGCATAGAAGATTGTGTTGGGCACGGTGTTCTCTCTTCTTTCACCTACTTTGCCGGCATCACCCCAATGGAGGGAGCCCATTCTTATTAACTGGCTCAAGGGACAATACTTGAAATGAGTGCCACCAGCCTCTGCAAGTCCATTCTGAGAGGGGGGCCCAGGCAGGCTCAGGCCAGAGGTGCAAGCACTTTGATTAGCAGAGTCCACACTAGCACTTCCCAGTTCATGACAACTCTTCTGTGCCACATTTAAATGTCCAAAGAGTGTGGGCGCCTGGGTGGCTCAGTCGGTTGAGCGTCCAACTTCATGGGTCATGAGTTCAAGTCCCGAGTCGGGTTTTGTGCTGACAGCTTGGAGCTGTCTCCCTCTCTCTGTCTCTGCCCCTCCCCAACTCATGCTCTGTTTCTGTGTCAATAATAAACATTAAAAAAATATTTTTAATGTCCAAAGAGAATTGCACTGCTCATGGCCAGGACACCCCTGCTCGAAGCTTGCCAGCAAGCTCTAGTTGATAGGGAGCAAAAAGAGCTTCTCTGACCCCACTCTGCTTGAGGCAGGCAGGAGGCGGAGCTAAGTCTAAAGTTGTGGAGAACTGTGCTCTGGTTACACACTAACTACATTACTCATTTTCTCAGCTATAAAGCTGTAGGGCGGTAGGCGGGGATGCCTGAGCAGCTCAGTCAGTTAAGCGTCCAACTTCAACTCAGGTTATGATCTCATGGTCCGTCAGTTTGAGCCCCGCGTCAGGCTCTGTGATCACAGCTCAGAGCCTGGAGCCTGATTCAGATTCTGTGTGTCTCTCTCTCTCTCTCTCTCTCTCTCTCTCTCTCTCTCTCTCTCTCTCTCTCTCTCTCACACACACACACACACACTCTCTCTCTCTCTCTCTCTCTCTCTCTCTCTCTCAAAAGAAAATTAGAAAAAAAATTGTTAAGATGTACAAATGGTAACACACCTATCAGTATTTGAAAAGGACTTATGTGCATAATTAAACTTTAATGGCATCAGTGTGTGTGAGTCTTGCCTATCTATATACAGTCTTGCCTATAACAGCAATTTCAGTTATAAAGAAACAAAAATATTTTGATTTGGGGGGAAAATAATAAAGCCCTTGAAACTTCAAGGGTAGGAGACAAACCCTACCTCTTGATAGGAGAATGGCAAGTTTCTAGAAAGTTATGTGACTTGCGGAAACCCTAAGTAAAATATGCCAGGCAGGGAAAGACAAATACTACATAATTCCACTTATATGAAGTGCCTAAAATAGTCAAATCCATAGAATCAAAGAGTGGAGTTGCAGCTGCCAGGTGTGAGGTGAGGAAGACGTGAGGAGGGGTTATCGCTGGGCATAAAGCTCAGTCAGGCAAGATGCATCAGCTCCAGAGACTGCTGGGCAACACTACGCCTACGGTCTGCAACGGTACACCGCACCCCTGGACAGTTAAGAGCGTAAATCTCCCACTAAGTGTTCTTTTCATAATAAAGTGTTTTTAAAAAGGAAGTTATGTGAGATAGGGGACACTCTCTTGATCATCTTTAGAAAATGTAATCTGCTGCAGTGACCTTAGCATATTACTGGGCAATGTTAAGGTAACCACCAAAAGAGCTAAATATAGAGTCAGTTTAAAAGAATTAAGAGAGGGGCACCTGGACTCACGAGGTTGAGTCCCACGTGTGAGCCCCACTGCTGTCAGCACAGAGCCCACTTTGGAACCTCTGTCCCCCACCTCTCTCTCTCTCTCTCTCTCTCTCTCTCTCTCTGAAAAATAAGAAATTAAAAAAAAATAAAAGACTTGAGAGATTAACTCTGGAGGATGGAATTAGGGTTGATCAACAATAGGGCAGGGACCATGATTTTTTCCTTACACATTCTGTAATATCTTTTAAACAGGTACATGTATTTGTTTGATAAATTATTTTAAGATTGTTAAAGGGGTACCTGGCTGGCTCAGTCGGTAGAGCAGGTGATTCTTGATCTCAGGGTTCTGAG
This sequence comes from Suricata suricatta, assembly GCF_006229205.1. Taxonomy (NCBI): domain Eukaryota; kingdom Metazoa; phylum Chordata; class Mammalia; order Carnivora; family Herpestidae; genus Suricata; species Suricata suricatta. The sequence continues at coordinate 87,149,693 of NC_043709.1, forward strand.
TTTGAGCCTCACATTGGGTACAGAGGTTACTTAAAGAAATTTAAAAAATCTTTTTAAAAAATATTGTACTTAGAGAACTGAGGGTTGCTGGAGAGGAGGCGGGAGGGGGGATGGGCTAAATGTGTGATGGGCTCTAAGGAGGGTACTTGTTGGCATGAGCACTGGGTAGTACGTGCAAGTGACGAATCACTGGGATCTACTCCTGAAACCAGTACTACGCTGTATGCGAACTAACTTGAACTTAAATATTTTTTTAAAAGACATAGGAAAAAAGGTTTTTAACAAAATTTAAATTTTATAAAAATTTTTAAGTACAGTATTTCAAAAAATATGTCTGTAGTCCAGATATGAGCTATTCTCTGATGAGGACACGCTGCCACTTCTCATCTCATGGTGGTCAGCACTTAGAACCCAGCTTCTTTACTGGTTTCCTTAAAAAAAATAAAATAAAATAAAAATCACTCCAAATTTGGTGATTATTTGAATCATTTATGGCAATTTAAAGAAAAGGATTGCATAAAATCAATTGTTACAGTGAAGTTTTCCTAAATATAGTTTTGAAAATTTTTATCAAACTATTACACGAATTTGATTTCTAGATTTCAAACAGTACAGGCTTGTGGTAAAAAGTAACTGCCCCTCCCCACTTGCTTTCCATTCCCAGTCCATTCTGGAAGGTCAGCCTCTTTCAGTCTTTTCAATTAATTCTGGACTTAGTTCTTCTGGTGGTTTTCACTTGAAAACCCTCCATTTGAAGTCTCTCTGTCCTCCTTCCAAGTCACCTCTGCCTCCTCAGGTTTACCCGTTCCCCTTCCCCAGGAGGAATGGGTGCAGAGACTTGTCTGTGACTGAGTCCAGGGGCTCAGCTTCAGATCCTGGGCAAGTTTAGCACAGCTACCCAGCCCTCTTCAAAGATTTGGCTCTTCCGGCAAGGAATTTGATACTTGCTGCTAGTAAAAGAGAGTTTCTCCTTATTTTACACCAATTAGTATAATATAGAGTAGTATAATCAATCGTGGAAGGGCATTTAATGCTCAGAAAAAAAACTCCAAGAAGAATGGTTAACTCTAAGCTAATCAGGAAAAAAACAAAATAGTTTGGTAAAGGGGGAAGGCTTTTCAGATAGATGGAAAGGGTAAAATCACACAGTGTCTTAGGGGTACCTGTATTTTTGCAACAGAGTTCAAGAGGAGAAAATGTGAAAAACGAGCCTAAAAAGTTAATGAGTCAGATGGTCCTAATACGTGAGGCTAAGGAGCTGGATATAAGCCCATAATCCAGGAGTTGAAATTTTAAATGCCTGTAAATGCCAAACATATCGTGCAAATGAGCAAAACAAAATCATGTAACTGAGAAAAAAAGACAGGAAGCATACAACCCTGTGGGGGACTGGGGAAACTGTGCCTTTCCAAATGGAACAGTTCAATTACTTTTATGCAAGATATAAGGCTAGTTTTGCCAGAGCATCCAGTGTTTTAATAATAGCAGAATATCCAGATTTTTTTGGTCAAATTCTCCTATTTTTAAATGTTGGCAACTATTATACGGGGTTTTTTTTTGGGCTCATGGTATGTGGCAAAATGTATATATATTACATATATGCTTGAAAGCCTGTTTCAGCCAACAGACCAGAGTTTTTACCTCTTTTAGAAGCAACAGAGAACAACCATTATAAAACTTTAAGACCTGGTGGAGCCAAGGTCAGATCCACAGTTTTAAAGACTGCCCTGGGGGCAGGATGTAGAATGGACTGATTGGGAATAGGAGAAATTGAAATTGGAACATAGAGAGAGAGGTCTGAAGGCTCTTGCAATTGATCACTGAACGCAGATGCGCTGAGAGTTTAAACCATGTTTATATAACTGATTGTTATTTTTCAATGCAAGTAGTGAAACAGTGCCGAGCGTTTCCACCAGAATGAGACCCCAAGTGATCACGGAGAATTTTATTTCTCTAAATCTTGGGTGTTACACTTTCAGAGAGAGAATGCATTTCTCTCTTCATGACTTCCTCTTTTTTCTTTTCTCATAAAGGTACGTGCCAATAGCAATAGAAGAAAAGACTGTCCATCTGGCTTTAGAAAGACAGCTTGTTGAACCTCTAGCCTCTGCTTCTGTATTCTATCAATCGCAGAAGCAAACAGATATTTTCTGCAAACAGTTCCCACGTGCCCACATCTCTGAATATAAAATAAACAGCGCAGGCCATGAAAACAGACTGTTTTAAACAGCACATTCCAGCTGGGAAAACTGTCTAAACATGATCCTTATTTTCATAGTCATTTAAAGATGTACACTTTATCTATTAAATTAACTTTTAAAAAGGAGAACATGGGGTAAAGCGAGAAGTAGAGGGAAAAGAGAGGTTATTCATCTGTTTTTCTCTGATACCTCCACTTCTTTATGCTTAGATGTCAATATATATTTCCGCACAAAATTACTTAATCCAGGCAAAGATAAAAAAATGTTAGCCGCTTTCGGGGTATTTTCAAGGTTTGTTTTTTTCTTTTTGAACCAAATCTGTACAAGACAGATCAAAGGCTATCTTTGTCCATATTCCAACCAGTTTAATCAGTTGAGAAACCATGTTCCCTAGTTCTACGGACAGAACCAGTCAGGTGCTGCCCAAGCGTGGCCCATCCCATGTCCCATCCCAAGGCATGCCCAGGCGCCAGCCCACCCCACCTGTCCCCCGAAGGAAGAAGAAAGGAGAGACTAAATCGGTATCACTGCACGCCAGGCAGGCTTTGAAGACAGTCTCGGCTTCCGTAAGATCATCGGCTATCTGCACCCTGAGCAGCACATGAAGAAGTCAAGGGTTCACATGCAGGAAGGGAGCGCCAGCCTGCTTTCCCACCAAATCCTGGGCTCTGGGCTCTGTTCCCAGGTTTCTCTAAGCTGTTTTACTTTTCATAAAGATATGTATGGCTATGACCCTGGCATCAGAGACCCTGCTCTCGTTGCTGTAAAATTCCCTTTCTCCATGGGGATCAAAATCAACACTCCCACCCATTTGTTCCTGCTCCTATCCATGGAGCTTCAGCTTAAAGACAGTGTATTTCCCAGCTCTGAGATGAGAAGAAAGGGAAAATGAAATTCCTGTGAATCCTTCCGGAGTTCTGACAAAGGGAGATGTATTCCAGATATCCTAAGCTGAAAATTGGAATGCATTTTCTCATAGAAACCATTATCAGCTCTCCGGGCCAGTTCATAAAATCCGATTTAATCTATAATGTTCTCAGAATATTCCAGAAATTTCAATGTAATCCATCTGTTCCGTTCCCATTACAGCCCAGGTTTTCTTTTTCCACTGAATAGCATGAATATAACCCTGCTTTGCCAAATTCTCACAGCATCTCCACTCAAATTTGCGAAGTTCCATTTGTGCAGCCCGGCAGATATTAAAAACCTACGCAGGCTCAACTGATGAGTTTTGCAGGTCATTGACAGAGTGTAGGTATGTTCCACGGCGCTTTACTTTCTTTCTATCTTTCAGCTTTCATGGAAAATCAAGGAAAGTTTGAGGCCTGTTATTTTAAATGGTAGCCTGCCAGAAATACGCCCATTTATATACATAAATTTTATGTGTGATTTATTAATGGGAAAAGAATATATTATTGGATGGAAATGAGAAAAACATTCACTGCTTGGCAAAAAAAAAAAAAAAAACTTTTTTTAAAGAACAACAAATCATTCTTCTGGATCTTGATGCCTCTCCCTCCTATCACTGGAGAGTAGAGGGGAGAGAAGTGCACCAGGCCCTTGAAATGTATAGACCGGATAATTTCAACAGAGCTTGTCAAAGGCTCAGTATGGACGGGTCATATAATCCACACCTGGCGCACATGAAAGGTGATGAATGATCTGTTAGGATCAGCTCAGCTCCCACTGTCTTCCTCGACACAGCCTCCGGTGAAACTCATCAGGCTCCACATGCTGACCCCCAGGTGAGGCCAGCTTTGATCGCCTAACACGCCAGGCTCCACCCCTCCCAGCCCCGGTGTCCCCTGCGGGTCCCCTCCGGGATACGGAGGAGGCCATCTCATTCTTCCTCAAGTTTCTTGCTATGACTACAGTACAAATTCTGTGTCTAGATTCTCTCAGGTCTTCTCTTTAACTCTCCAAACACCATTTGGAGGAAGAAGAAAATTTAAACCCTAACATTCAGTTATTTCTTGCTCACTTCTTCTCAAAGAAATGAGGCCGCGTAGGACTATAACATAAGGAAGTGGGAAGCAAAAAAACACAAGGTTTACTGTTTCTAGATACTAAACAGTTGTACATCAGTAACTCAGCACGATCCTTAAATGATCATAGAAAAAAAGAGAGATGGCGCTCCACTTATTAAAAAAAAAAAAAAAAAAAAAAGCAGAGGAGAGTCTCTGGCACACCTAAATTCTTCCATTCCCGATAAACCCTTGCAAAGAAAATGGGGTATTGTGAGAGGCCCACCCTGTGAAAGAGAAAGCTAAAACCATACATTTGAGCTAAGAATCCTCAACAATTCACTAAAAGAAGATAGAAGCACTTTTCAAATCAAGCAAAAAGAGTTCAGGGACCCCTGGGTGGCTCAGTCAGTTAATTCTTGGCTTTTGAATTCAGTTCAGGTCATGATCTCATGGTTCCGGAGTTCAAACCCCTGCAAGAGGATCCGCGCTGACAGTGGGGACCTGCTTGGGATTCTCCCTCCCCCTCTCTCTCTCTTCCCCTCCCTTCTTGTGCTCTCTCAAAATAAATAAATAACCTTAAAAAGGGGAGGGGGGTGTTTATTACACAAAGAAGCTATTCTAAAAGTCTCTGCAGAAATCATTCCTAAAAGTGTTTAACAGGAGTGCCCACGTGGCTCCGTGGGTAAGCGTCTGACTTCGCTCAGGTCATGATCTCTCAGTTCATGAGTTCGAGCCCCGAGTCCCACTGTATGCTGACGGCGCAGAGTCGGCATGGGATTCATTCTCATTCTCTCTCTCTCTCTCTCTCTCTCTCTCACTCTCACTCTCTCTCTCTGCCTCTCTCAAGATAAATAAACTTAAAAACAAAACGGATGTCTTCTACAACTGGAGAAAAACAAAAGTCTATCCCAATATATATAATATATATAACCCCACTTACATATAAGTGAGATCAGCCTTCTGAAATTTTCTCAAGAATGGTTCTAGCTCTCAGTATGCCCAGCAATCCCGTGATCTGTGCCTCGCCTCAAGAGTGGACAGAAGAGGGCGCCTGGGCGGCTCAGCCTGTTATGTATCCAACTCTCCGTTTCTTTCACATCCTGATCTTGGGGCTCCTGAGATGGAGCCCCACTCTGAGCTCTGCGCGGCCAGGGCGGAGCCTGCTTGGGATTCTCTCTCTCCCTCTTCCTGTCCCTCCCCTGCTTGCGCACGAGCTCTCCCTAATTAAATAAACTTAAAAAATAAAAAAAAGTATACAGAAGAGCCTCAGGAAGGCTCCCTCTCCCAGTCACCCGTATTCCAGCCTCTGACCAGCCTCCAACCTCTCTTCCAGTCTATTCCACACCCGCCTTCTCTGCCATCCTCTGCCCGCAGGACCAGCCAGTACTCTTTTGAGTTTAGCTCCTTGTTGCCAATCAACCATGAGCTCTCAACTTCGTCAGAATTATTCCACTGGTGGATGCCACTGTCTATCTGCACCTGCGGGCCTCGTACGTTTACCTCTCTCCGGGCTTCCATTTGCACTCAGACGGTGTGGCTTGGGGAGGACCTGGGCTGCTTCTGTGAGTTAGCTGACAAGTGCAAGGGCACCAGCTTCTCTTGAAAATGTCAAACCCTCGCACCAGCAGCTGCGGTCTCTCCCAGCAAGTGGAGAAGCCGTCCCAAGACGAGGAGGATAAAGCCCTGACCGCCATGGAGCCTGCCAGGGTCCTGGAGAAGACTCTGAACCCAGCCCAGCTGCGTCTGCGAGCCTGGCCATTTGTCTCTGTCTGCGCAGGCGCGTCTCTGTGACTTCCTGCGCAACCAATTACTACATAAGGAGGTGAAGCTCGTCAAGAAGATGGCGCTCACCTGGTTCACCTCCGCAGCCTGTGCGGTATCTCTTCCTCTTGGGAAGCTTCCAGAGCTTGGTGGCTTCGGAGGGGCTTCTGTAGCATCCCCCTGGTATCAAGGAGCCAACCTGAGCCTGTCCCTACAACCACTGAGGCAGCTTTTTAACCACCCTGGACCCCTCTCCCAAGTAATGCGAACCAAATGGAAACAAAGATTTTATTAGGGGAGAAAAAAAGGCTTGCAAACTATTTGCATCAAGAAGTTTCTCTGTACTGGGGTGCCTGGGTGACTCAGTCCATGAGTGTCTGACTTTGTCTCAGGTCATGACCTCATGGTTTGTGAGTTCCAGCCTAGAGTCTGGCTCTGTCCTGACAGCTGGGAGCCTAGAGCTACTTCAGATTCCGTCTCCCCGTCTTTCTGCACCTCTCGCACACACGCTGTGTCTCTCCCTCCTTCAAATATAAACACTAAAAAAATTTTTTAAATAAACAGTTTCTCTATACACCCTATGTAATCCAAAATAAAATGATGATTCCAGCAAGTTTAGTGACTCTATTTAGATCATTTGTTTGCCCTCAGAGAAGGTATCAGACTCAAAGATCAATCCACCCAGGTCCTAAAAATCCCTTAAAATGCAGATCAGCTTCAAGAGAGGCCTTGGTCACCCTGAATTGGAAGGAGGATTCTTGGAACTAAATTTATTTCCTGGCAGAGATTCCATCCACAGGCCCACCTGGAGAAGACAGGAGAAGGCGGCATTCTGGAACTCTATGGTTTTAGACTGAAATACCTGAAGGTGGAAGAGCCAGCTGATTTTCTTAACAGAGAAAACCAAAAGAGCTTTCTCTATTTCCATTAAAATGGACAATATATCAGCTCTAGGAATCTCTGAATGTTCTTGGTTCTACTGATATCTTTACTGATGAAACCAGCAGTTACTTCTCATGATTAACAACCAATAAAGAATTTATTATTCCTTGGAAGTTGACTCAAGGTCTTTCCTGCCAGGCCCTGAACAAACAAGAAAATGAGATCAAGCAAGTATTTGCAGTGAAAAAGGAATTTGAGGATAGGCTTAATGTAAGATTCATAACCATGTGCAGCTTTAGTAAGACTTAGATTTACATAGCTCTATGACTATTCAACACAGTTCAGCTGTGACTTTAAAAGGTCAGAAAAAGCGTGGTAACTTGCAAAAATGGCCTCAAATGTTTTTTCTCCAACCAGAAGGTAGAATCTGTTTCTCCACGCTTGAATCTGGGTAGGTTATATGACTTCCTTTGGCCAATGTGATGGAAGCAAACACTTAATAAGTACTTTAACCCTCGGGGCACCTGGGTGGCTCAGTCAGTTGAGTGTCCTCCTTCCACTCAAGTCATATTCGCATGGTTTGTTAGTTTGGTCCGTGCATCACCCTCACTGCTGCCAGCACAGAACCCACTTCAGATCCTCTGTCCCCACCTTCCTCTGCCTCTCCCCTGTTCACATTCTCTCAAAAGTAAATTTTTTAAAAAACTACTTTGGGGCACCTGAGTGGCTCAGTCAATTAAGCGTCCAACTTCAGCTCAAGTCATGATCTCACAGTTTGTGAGTTCGAGCCCCACATTAGGCTCTGTGCAGACAGGAGCCTGCTTCAGATTTTGTGTCTCCCTCTCTCTCTCTCTCCCCTTCCACCCATTCTCTCTCTCTCTCTCTCCGATAAATAAACACTAAAAAAATTTTTTTTAATACTTTAACTTTGGTCTTGGAACTCTTGGAACTCTGGCACCAGAGAACAAATCTGGACTATTTTGCTGGCGGATAAAAGACATGTGACCCAGTCACCTCAGTTAAAAAAAACAGCCAACTCAACAAGTGACAAGAGACACATGAGTGAACCAGTCAAGGTCGGCAGAAGAACCACCTAGTTGAGCCCAGCCCGGAACACCAACCATGGAATCAATGAGCTAAATAAATAAATCTTTAAAGCCACAAAACTTAGTATGATTTGTTATGCATCAAATGCTAACTGATACAAAAGAGGTATTTATATACTCCACTTCATTGAGAGGTCTTAGAAGCCCTTTGTGCAGGGCCATGTAGGGACATTTGTAGGAATTAGTTAAGGGGCCACTATGGTTTGGTATGCAAAGCACAGGCTAGATCTCAGTCTTCATCCACTCTTTAAGCTGAGTACTATTAAACAGTGAACAACCTACATGTTTATAAGAAGTCCTGCTTTTATGCCACCACCTACAGCTTGAGTTCAAGGACCACGCTCAAAATAATGTATGTTATTTTTATTGCCCTACATCCATGCCATTTTTCAAACTACCCCCTCCTACACTCCATGTGTATCTGTAGTGCCTCTCAATCCGAGACCCACTCCTTAGGCGACAAAGGAAGTCACATGACTTAAGCAGTACAATCCAAGAACCTGACCCCCTCATGACAATGATGGCCCAGGAATATGGCCAAAAGGGGCCAATATGTTTCTTTCCTGTAGTTTATAGAGGACAGATCATTTCTTCCTAATGAGATTCTAAGCTGTAGGAACCATGCAAAGCCCCTCCTTGCCAAGCACAAGCTTTCCCACCACAAAAAGAGAGACTATTAGAGAATAAGTTAAACAAAGAAAAACAAAGCAAATAAATGGACAAACAGCAAAATTTGAGAAGTTGAATCCAATTCTACCTAAGACCAGGAAAAATATGGAATTCAACTTGGATTCTATCATTTAAAATGGAAGTGAGATAAAATAAATGTAGTCCTGCTACTACTAATATGATATCTGGAGGAGGGGTCCTGAGGAACCCATGATTACCTTCTTCAAAAGTAGTGTTTGGGGGCGCCTGGGCGGCTCAGTCAGTTGAGCGTCTGACATTGGCTCAGGTCATGGTCTCATGTTTTGTGGGTTCGAGCCCCACGTCGGGCTCTGTGCTGATGGCTAGCTCAGAGCCTGGAGCCTGCTTCAGATTCTGTGTCTCCCTCTCTCTCTGACTCTCCTCTGCTCACACTGTCTCTCTCTGTCTCTCAAAAATAAATTATAAAAAAACATTAAAACTTTTTTTAAAATAGAAAGTAGTGTTTGGAAAGTAGTATAAATGCCTATGGAAATAAAATAACCATTTTCTGACCGGTTTTTTTCCTCTACTTAATGAGGAACTCTAAACCCTTAAAGATTCGTCTCTTCATTACTCTCTGGCAGGCTTTTTCAACCAGAAGTTCCACAAGAGAATAAAGTCCTATAGTCCTACTGAAAATGATTGGAATCATGATTTTTTAAATCAGTTATCTAAAAGATATCACATAGCTAGTACTATTCTAGATAGAGAAGAACAGTTGATTAATCACATACAAAAATGTCTACATACACAAACTGTCTAGCAGCAACTCCTATAAAAAGAACTATAGAGCCTTTATCATATCTGATATAGTTTTACTGTTGCATTTATTTATTTTTTAAATGTGTATTTATTTACTTAGAGACAGAGAGAGAAGGACAGAGAGAATCCCAAGCAGGCTCCATGCTGTTGGCATAGAGTCTGATGCAGGGCTCAATCTCATAAACCATGAGATCATGACCTGAGTTGAAATCAAGAGTGAGACACTTAACCACCTGAGCCACCCAGGTTCCCTGACTGTTGTATTTAATAGTCAACCCCTAAACTTCCAGATCCTAAAAATGAACTTTTTTTTTTCACATTTTAATGTATGTTACGTTTGACACACTTGTATGTTACATTTGGTCACTCTTAAAGTTACACATCTTAGAGAGTGTTGGGAGCTATTTGAACTTACCGGTAGAGTGAAAATTCCTGGTGAGAGTATGGCAAGTTTGCATGGTCTCTTGCCCCCAGATAGCTCCCAAAATCTACCCTCTTGAAACTTTTCATTTCTGCTCGAGCACCAAATCTCAGAGTGCTTTGCTGATTAGTGTCAGAAGTGGCCTGTCCCCCTGCCCTGTCCCTGAGGCATGATTGCACCTGGTCAGGTAAAAGATGAGTAAACTAGATACACCCTAATGCAACATATAATTTTCCTCTAGGCAATTAACTGATAACTGACTACCTTCTGGGCCTGAACACCTTTATGAAAGTCACTACTGCAATAAAATGTATCAATCATCTTTGGGACTGTGAGAGCAGGCATTATGTCTCCTGAGAACCTGTTTTTCTGGGAACTTTCTCCTAGGGTTATAAACAGCCTAATGACCCTTACTCATAAAAAATTGACCTTTACTAAACAATGCTGTTTGCCTCTTGGTTACAGGTTGCTTTCTTAAGCCTAGACCTGAGGTTTTGTAAAAATACCTATGACACCATGAGTGCCTGTAGCTAAGTTTTTTATGGCAATCAGAACTGTAACTTCTGCAGAACCCCTGTCCTGCAAAATTGTAAAACATATCTATGAGAAATCATTTACTGCTCTTTCTGGTCCTTGTACCTTTTGCCATAAATAAAGCTTGAGAACCAGACAGGGCAGAGATGCCTGCCAGAATGGTAGAGACGCCTGCCAGGTGGGCAGGGGTGCCCGTCTGGTGATCAGAATGAAACTCAAGGCTCTCTCACTCTCTCTCTGGCCTACACCGTCATCCTTCAGGGGAACCTGGACCTGCTGGAGCTGGACTCCGGCAAGAGAGATTCTTGGAATGCCTGGGTGGTTCAGTCGATTGAGTGTCCAACTTCGGCTCAGGTCATGAACCTGCAGTCTGTGACTTCGAACCCTGAGTTGGGCTCTGTGCTGACAGCTCAGAGCCTGGAGCATGCTTTGCATTCTGTATCTCCCTTCCTCTCTGCCCCTCCCTGGTTCTCGATCTCTCTCTCTCTCTCTCTCAAAAATAAATAGTAAAAAAACCTTGTTTAAAAAAAGAGATTGTTTATCATACTTTATTTACCATTCTCTCCTCACCACCCACTCATCCCCAACAAACACATAATCCACAGAGTATTAACACCATATGGCTATGTTAAATTTTGTAACATGAATTTTCATAAGATTTTATAATAAACTTCTAAAACTGTAATGAAATATTTGTGCTTCAACTAGCATTGTCTAGGCTGCTGGAAAAAAAATCTTCATTGTCTTGCTAAAAGGAAAGTTCTGTGACATTGACTATTAGAATACAAAAGAATACAGTTCGATCACTTCTCAGCCTTTTGGCTAAGATCACGTGTAGTACAAAAGAATACAGTTTTTCATTCTTTTATTTATTATTGAGTTCATTTTCATTAACCAGTGTATTAGTCTGCTAGGGCTTACATAATAAAATGCCACAGGCCACGGGGCTTACACAACAAATATTTATTTTCCCACAGTTCTGGAGGCTGGAAGTATAAGACCAAGGTGCTGTCAGGGTTGGTATTCGATGAGGCTTCTCATTCTGGCCACCTTCTCATTATGACCTTTCCACACATGGCCTTTCCTCTGTGTCCAGGTGTGGATAGAAGTCTCTAGTATCTCTTCCTCTCCTTATAAGGACACCAGTCCTATCAGATTAGTGCCCTACCATTCTGACCTCACTTAACTTTAATTATCTTCTTAAAGGCTCTATGTTCATATAGTCACATTAGGAGTTAGGGCTCCAACATATGAATGGGTGGGGGGATACTATTCAGTCCATAACAGTGATTTTTAAATTTCAGTAAATAATGCCACGCTCAGCATGGAGCCCAACACAGGGCTCATATTCACCACCCTGAGATCATGACCTGAGCTGAAATCAAGAGTCAGATGCTTAAATGACTGAGCCACCAGGCTCCCAAACAATAACCATTTATAACAATATTTATTGATAACTTACAATGTGCCCTAATCTATACTAAGTGATCTACACATCTTGTCTCATGTGATATTCACAGAAAACTTCTGAGATAGGTGTTTCCACTCAAGGTGGGATAAGGAGGCTTAGAATTTAAGACCCTTGTCCAAAGAGATACAAATGGCAGATGGTAGACTGGGTCTTAATTCAGGTCTGCCTGAGTCTAGAATTCAGGCTCTCAGCTGCTATGCCACACTGCTTCCATGTAAACTCTTTTCATGTACATTATTCAGACTGATATACAAAAAGGGCAATAATAGAGACACGTGAATGGTTATGTACACAAGTAGAACCAACAGATGGTGCTGAAAACCCCTGAATTCTTGTTAAATCCAACCTCTTCAGTCTAGGAATCCAAGCCTTCCAAAATTCACCCAGCCCTCCACTTTCAGTCATATGCCTCATTACAGCTCACTGTCATCGCTGTGCCCACTACTCACCCCAGAGAGGCCCCTACATCCCGGCAGTAGACTCTCTTCCTCATCCCAATCCTCTCCCTTCTGGCTTCTCTGCCTGAAGTGTCCTTCCCTCCCTCTTCATGTTTGTCCAAACCCAGTGCTGCTGCCTTTTCCAAGAGGCCTATCTGATCTTCTTTCTCCCTCATAGACCTCAGCATTTTGAACTTGTATTAGAAACAGACTCTTCCCCACAACTGGTCCTTACAACCCTGTGCGCACAGTCTCCTCCACACCATCGGCTCCCATCCAAACCTCCCTGGTGTCGGGGCGCCTGGTGGGCTCAGGTCATGATCTCATGGCTTGTGAGTTCAAGCCCCACATGGGGTTCTGTGCTGACATTGTTGAGCCCACTTCAGATTCTCTCCCCACCCCTCTCTCACCCTCTCCTGCTCTCACTCTCCCTCTCTCTCAAAAATAAATAAACATTGGGGCTCCTGGGTGGCTCAGTTGGTTAAGCGTCCAATTGCACCTCAGGTCATGATTTGCCTGGTCGGTGAGTTTGAGCCCCGCGTCAGGCTCTGTGCTGACAGCCTGAAGCCTGGAGCCTGGTTCAGATTCTGTGTCTCCCCCTCTGTCCCTCCCCCACTCACGCTCTGTTTCTCTCTGTCTCAATAATAAAAAATAAACATAAAAAATTAAAAAAAAAAAGAAAGAAACAGACTCTTCCTTATATTTTTTATTTTCTTTTTATTTTTTTTCTCTATGTTTCTGGTTCCTCCTATTAGATTTTGGGTGTCAGGAAGAGAGGAAATTAGAGGTATGTATTTTTGGAAGTCACTTAACCTCCTAAGCCTCCACTTCCTCATCTTTAAAATGGAGATAATAATACTGCCACTACAATGTGGCCTCGGGGTAAAGTTCAGATTAAGAGTGTGGCTATGGCCAATGACATGGATGGAGCTGGAGAGTGTTATGCTAAATAAGTCCGGTCTAAGAAAGACAAGCACTGTATGATTTCACTCATATGTGGAATTTAAGAAAAAACAAATGAATGGGGGTGGAGTTGGGGGGAGAAAAGAGCAAAGAAAGAAACAGACTCTTAGCTATGGACAACAGAGGATTACCAGGAGGAAGGTGGGGGGGGTGTGACTGTAAATGGAGGATAGGTATTAAGAAGGGCACTTGTTGTGATGAACACTGGGCATTATATGTAAGCGATGAATCACTAGCATTGTACACTTAAAACATTATTTTAACTGCACTGGAAATAAAATTAAAATAATAAAATTAACGTAAATTAACATGAAATGAAGTGAAATGAAATGAAATAAAATAAAATAAAATAATGTGGCTTTGTTAAACTCAGAAATATTGAAGTTGTGGGGCACCTGGCTGGCTCAGTCGATTAAGCATCTGACTTTGGCTCAGGTCATGATCTCACAGTTTGTGAGTTCAAGCCCCATACTGAGCTCTGTGCTGGGCTTTGTGCTGACAGCTCAGAGCCTGGAGCCTGCTTTGGATTCTGTGTCTCCCTCTCTCTCTGCCCCTCCCCTACACATCCTCTGTCTCTCTCTCAAAAATGAATAAACATTAAAAAAATTAAAAATAAAGAAATACTGAAGTTGTATCCTCATAGATCCTCTCAGAGAGACCACACGATTACTAAGAATCTTAAAAGCATTTCTCCCTTAGAACTCTGTGTCTCAGCACAAGGTAGAAAGGGATTTGTTAAGTGTGGCTTTTGTCTAAAGGAGCAGGCTCCAACTTGATACACAGTCCTGTAGAAATACAAGTTAAGTAGCAAGTACGTAGGAAGCCTACAAAGTCTTTGCTAAATGAGCCGAAGACAGTTCAAAATAAAAAGAGGCTTCTAAGCAGAAATCAAGCAGAGAGGGCTACTCAGATGCAAGCATGTGCCACTTCCTGTGGGGAAAATAGTGTGACTTGGAGGGTTGACCCAGAACCCAGAAGGCAGACCCAGAAGCCACAGAGAACTACTTTCCAGTAGCAGAACCCTAATTAAAGAGGCCTTCCCGTTCTCTGAGTCAACAGAAATGGTGGCACGCCCAGCTTGATTCCAAAATTGCTATATTCTTTCTTTCGGCCTCCTTTTTGAACAGTGCTGGCCCTGTGGTTACCTATCCCTCTCCCATCATTATATAAGGGATACAGGAGTGTCAGACCACTTGTCTTGTGTTTTTTAATTTTTCTTTTTTTTTTTTTTAACAGGCTTCCCTTCTAAGGAACTACGCCAAGGAATCATGGCCACACTTTGTCTTAGCTCAGGCTGCTGTAACAAGACACCATAAACTAGGTGGCTTATCAGCAACTGAAATGTGTTTCTTACAGTTCCAGAAGCTGGAGGCCCACGATCAGGATGCCAGCATGGTCAGGTCCTATTGAGGGCCCTCTTCTGGGTTTCAGAGGACTGACTTGTCATTGCATCTGCCCCTGGTGGGAAGAGGGCAAGCTAGCTCTGGCCTCTTCTCCTAGAGGCACTAACCCCATTCATAGGGGCTCCCCCAGACTTAATTACCTCCACCTCCAGACACTATCACACTGGGGATTATATTTCAATATAGGAATTTGAGGGCACACATTCAGTCTGTAGCACATTTGAATCTACTCAAATAAGGAAATATTAAAAGCTGAGCCGATGCTGTAATAAGAAGAGACTTTTCAGGGATGACTGACTATACTGTGTAGGTGGAAGGGATGTGACTCTGCTCCAGAGGACTGGCTGACTATAGTAGAAAGTTTTCAAATCCAGCCACCATCCTTTCCCTCCTTTCCTGTTTGCATATGCTCCGGCTCACTAAGAGCTAGAGGTAAGTTTCCCTTTCTTTGGATCTGGGCTAATCCTGTGCATATTTTGGCCCATAGAATGCAACAGAGATGATGTTTGGGACTTACAAGCCCAAACGTGAAAAGAACTGGCTACTCACACTTTCTGCCGTTTGAAACTGTGTAAGAATGTGCTGTGAGAAGCCCCATCCAGGAGTTCCTGCATGTCTCAGTCAGTTAAGCAACCAACTTCGGCTCAGGTCATGATCTCACAGTTTGTGGGTTTGTGGGTTCAAGCCCTGCATCGGGCTTTGTGCCGACAGCTCAGAAGCTGGAGCCTGCTAAGGATTGTGTCTCGCTCTCTCTCTGCCCCTTCTGCACTCTGTCTCTCTCTGTCTCAAAAATAAATAAAACATTACAAAAATAAGTTAAAAAGTAAAAATTAAAAAAGAAGCCCAATCCACATGCAGAAGCCACCTTGGGGAAAATCAAGGTCAGTGAATCCAGCTCGGCTCCAGGCCAATCGCCAGCACCAACTGACAAGACATCTTGGGTATTCTAGCCCATCTGAGCCTCAGCTTATATCCCACAGACCAGAGGAATCACCCAGGTGACCCTAGCCAAGTTAAAGAATCATGAGAGATAATAAAATGTTTACTTTTTATACGCCACTAGTTTTTGGTGGTGAGTAATGCAGCAACAAATAACTGAAATAATTTTCAGGTGACAATATGAACATAGTATTTGATGACAATAACAAAAACAAAAACAAAGTCAGGTCATAAGACTGGAAACACTGTCAAGATCAGCTATTTTAGACCAATGTATTCTTCACTCGAGGAGGGGAAATGTAGGCACACAGTAAGTTCATGAAGAGACAATTCCAACACCCATTTCTCCTGCCTTCCTAATCTGTTGAGGCCTTCAAACAAAATGGTTCAACAGACAGACCTGTGTTCTCCCCCTCACAGTTACATTTCAGAATTATTCTTGAATGTAATATTAGATCCTATTTTATTCTTTCAAAAAAGAGCCGCAGCAGCAATTTCTTAGATGTTAATATAGAGTTTCTAAGACAACATATCTATGACTATGTGGTATATCTGAATTTTCAATACATTTATTAGGATGAATGATTTAGAGAATGTCTCTCTTCATATAAAATTTCAGACAAGAAAAAGCTGATGGAGGAAAAAGTTATATAAAGAACAGGAAAGACTGGCTGTTGTTCACAGTTGATGTTCAGGTGGCATGGAGGTCTGGAGACCATATGTTGTTTTCAAGGTGAGGAGAATGCTATGGAAACAGATTAAGACAGCTATGCTGTGAATGGCAATCTATGCTGAGAGTCAGTCCGAGAAAGACAGGGGTAGTACGTTTGCACTCACATGTGGATCCTGAGAAACTTAACAGAAGACCATGGGGGAGGGGAGGGGGAAGAAATAGTTAAAACAGAGAGGGAGGGAGGCAGACCATAAGAGACTCTTAAATACAGAGAACAAACTGAGGGTGGATGGGGGTCGGGGAGAGGGGAGAATGGGCGATGCGCACAAAGGAGGGCACTTGGTGAGAAGAGCCCTGGGTGTGGTATGTAAGCCGATTTGACAATAAATTATATTTTTTTAAGTTAAAAAGAATAAAAAAATAAATAAAGCTACCCAAAATGGAGGTGTCTAGAAAATCTTTCCTTTACCCCTTTAAGGACCCTGAAAGAGGCACTCTTTTTCTCAGAAACTCATGATGATTCATTCTCAAGCAGATTTACAAACATGCCATCATGGGCTCACCTTGATTTCGGTGACAACTATCTTATTCTTTGGAAGCATAAACTAGAGGATTTGTAATCTTTTAAACTGAACTGTTCTTTTAAAATGAGTATGTATTAAAACCTTAGCAGGAAAAACATTTGACAACAGTTTGATTTTATTTTACATGAACAAATGAGACATAAAAGAGAGAAAAGTGTCCTCTTCACTCTCATGCCACTGCTGGTTCTTAATGAAATTCAACATTTTCAGTTTAACTGTCATCATGTGTCATATCACACAAATATTCAATGTTCTTACTCAGTGCTGCCTGCCCAAGTATCAAAATTCAAGGAAAAATATAAATGTTTAAAAGGATGATAGAGGGATGCCTGCGGGGCTCAGTCTGTTAAGCGTTCAACTTTGGCTCAGGTCATGATCTTGTGGTCTATGAGTTTGAGCCCTACTTAGGGCTCTGTGCTGACAGCTCAGAGCCTAGAGCCTACTTTGGACTCTATCTCCCCCTCTCTCTGCCCCTTCCCTGATCACACTCTGTGCCTGCCTCTCTCTCTCTCTCTCTCTCTCTGTCTCTCTCTGTCTCTCTCTCTCTGTCTCTCTCTCAAAAAAGAAAGAAAGAAAGAAAGAAAGAAAGAAAGAAAGAAAGAAAGAAAGAAAGAAAGAAAGAAAGAAAGAAAAAGAAAGAAAGAAAGAAAGAAAGGAAGGAAGGAAGGAAGGAAGGAAGGAAGGAAGGAAGGAAGGAATAAAAAAGGAAAGAAAGGAAGGAAGGAAGAAAGAATGATAGAGCTGTATTTTGGTAATTATGTTACCATTATTTGCACCACAGGAAAAAAACGATGAGCTTTGAACAAACTGCCTGTCTTGCCTTGGCTCCTTGCCTTGCAAAGAAGTAAATATCTGGTATTAACTGCTAGTTAAGCCAAAACTAAGACTCATTTCACCTCTTTAAATGGTCCTGATAAACCTACCCCTTCATTGTTCATAGGCCTGAATGAGTTGTGTTTTATTACTTCTATTTTTATTGCTTTCCAGACTATAGAATCTCTTTTCACATGAGACCTACTTACATAACTCGTTCTGACCCTTTTCTCTTCATAAAAATTCAATAAGCTTGTAACTAGCACATTATGCCTTTATAATGTGTCACGGCACTTATCAGTAGGAGAGGGGGTATGGTTTCCCAAATAGAACCATGGGAAGTTTAATTGTGACTTCTGTCAGCAAAACAAGAGAACACTGAATATCTCATAAATATGATCTTTGGACACAGAACACTGAATTTCCCAAATCAGCATTCTTATGAATTAAAAGATGAATCTGAGCTTTGGATGAACTTTTCTCTGAAATATGTATGGATTAAACACTAGGGAAAAGAATTAAATAAAAGCATTTTAGGTTTTGTTTACTATTTGGACAGATACGTAATAAAATACTATCATCTCTATTGATGTCATAATACCTATTTGTTCTTCTCAGGAAGAAAATATGTCCTTCAATTTATTTTTCTAACTATGAATTAATATCAAAGTAATAAATAGTTAATGTCAGTTTTATTAAAATTTCTTTTAAAAAATTATACTGATACCCAGTTTACATAAGCCCTACTGATTACATTTCTATGACCTCTTCAAAATATATTGTTTTTACATAATCTTTATTGATAAAAAATTATCTTTTTTTTTTTTTTACTTAAAATGCTTTTGCTACATACATACAATTCTTCTGTTCTATGTATATAAAATGAATACAGGGGCACCTGGCTGACTCAGTTTGTACAGCATGCAACTCTTGATCTCAGGGTTGTAAATTTTGAGCCCCCTGTTGGGCATAGAGATTACTTAAAAATAACATCTTTTAGAGGCAGCTGGGTGGCTCAGTCAGTTAAGCGTCATGAACTCACTCTTATTGAGTTCGAGCCTCTGTTGGGCTCTGTGCTGACAGCTCAGAGCCTGGAGCCTGCTTCAGATTCTGTGTCTCCCTCTCTCTCTGCCCCTCCCCTGCTCACACTCTGTCTCTCTCTCTCAAAAATAGATAAATGATTTTAATTAATTAATTAAAATTCAAAAATAAAAGTAGAATAAAATAAAATGTTTTAAAAAATTTTTTAATGTTTTTTATTTATTTTTGAGAGACAGCGCAAGCAGGGGAGGGTCAGAGAGAGAGGGAGATACAGATTCTGAGGCAGGCTCCAGGCTCTGAGCTAGCTGTCAGTACAGAGCCCGATGCAGGGCTCGAACCCACGAACTGTGAGAGAATGACCAGAGCTGAAGCCAGATGCTCAACTGACTGAGCTACCCAGGTGCCACTAAAATAAAATATTTTTTTAAATATATGCATACACAGTCTTCATAACTATTATTTCTGATAATTGGAAAACAGTACACTAAGTTACCAGAATATAAATAGTTTAATTTCCTTTTTTTTTAAAGAGATTTTATTTTTAAGTAAACTGTACCCACAACATGGGGATAGAACTCACAACCCCAAGATCCAGACTCACATGCTCTACTGACTGAGCCAGGTTCCCCCATCCTTTTTGATGCTGATCTTATTTCTATAACAAATAAAGGAGCTAAGATAATTTTCTAAGCATAGTTCACTTTTATTCTTTGTAATTATTTCTGTAGAATAAATTCTCAGAATTACAATTACTGGAAAAAGAAAGTCTAAAATTTCTGTGGTTCATTATTGCCAAATTGCTCTTCACGAAGATTGAACCAGGGGCACCTGGGTGGCTCAGTTGGTTAAGCATCCGACTTAAGAATCCAGTTAATGGATTCGAGCCCCACATCAGTCAGTATGCTGACAGCTCAGAGCCAGGAGCCTGCTTCAGATTCTGTGTCTCCCTTTCTCTCTGCCCCTCCCCCACTCATGCTCTGTCTCTCTCCCTCAAAAATAAATAAATATTAAAAAAAATTTTAAAGAAGGTTGGGCCAATTAATAGTGCCTCCAAGAAATCATGGTTTGCCAGTTTCTCCCAAATCTTATCAATGAATTTTTAAATTTTTGTTTATATTATTCTTAGTTTGCTTTCTTTTCATTAATTTTTAAATGTTAAATTAATACTTGTATGTCATTTTATGCAATTTCTCTACTACCACAGCTGTTGTCCATTTTTCCATAGCAAACTTAATAATTCCTTAAAAATATTTTTCTTTGTATGTATTGTTGATATTAGGCTTTCATTGATCATTTATCATACATATTTGCCATTTTTGTTTCTTTTACTTTCATTGCACAGATGTATTATCTCTGCTTCTAAAAGGAAAAAGAAATCTCATATTTAGATAAGCACACCACTTTTAACTTTCTACAAATTTTCTTTAAATAGTTAACACTCTAATCCGTGACTTATTACACAATGGTTTAACATACGTGTAACAAGCATGTTCTCACCAACAACTGTTTCAACTATGTTAGAGAAGTATTCTCCAATTTTTGTGCTCTGCATAAATTTCTAGCCACAAGACAAACTGTGTCTAATAGTGGGATGGAGAGGCATTGGGGTGGCTCGGTTGGTTAAGCATCTGACTTCAGCTCAGGTCATGATCTCATAGCTCATCAGTTCAAGTCCTGCATTGGGCTCTGTACTAACAGCTCAGAGCCTGGAGCCTGTTTCGGATTCTGTCTCTCCCTCTCTCTCTGCCTCTTCCCTGTTTGCACTGTCTCTCTCTGTCTCAAAAATAAAAATCAACATTAAAAAAATGTTTAAAAATAGTGGGATAGAAAAGGAAAATACTGATGTTATATCTTCACTGTATTGCCTATGTATCTTTTGTTCTATTATATACATTTTGCCTATCTTTCATTTTTTCCTATGTATCTTTCTGAATAGTTCAGGCAAAAACTAAAATAACTATTCATTGTTTGTGACAATTCTATCATACAAATATAAGATCTTCATAAGGAGGGCACCTGGGTGGCTCTGTCGGTTAAGCATCCGACTTCGGCTCAGGTCATAATCTCACGGTTCATGGGTTTGAGCCCGGCATCAGTACAGCTCAGAGTACAGCTCAGAGCCTGGAGTCTGCTTTGGATTCTCTATCTCTCTCTCTCTCTCTCTCTCTCTCTCTCTCTCTCTCTCTCTCTCTGCCCCTCCCTGACTCATACTCTGTCTCTCAAAAATAAATAAGCATTAAAAAATTAAAGAAAAAAAGATGTTTATAAGGGGAAACTGACTGTGGAATATATGGGAACTCTGAACTCCTTTCACAATTATTTTTCTAAATCTAAAACTATTCTAAAATAAAATGCTTATTTTTTTAAAACTCGATTATATATCCCATTTACAACTTATTCAGCCAATCCAACTTCCCGATCCCAAGCACCAGTCTCCCCCCCAGGGAGAAGGACTCCAGGGAAATCATGCTGGATCCCCTAAATATGATGTGATTGCTCTTTGGTTCAGTCCCTGTGGCAACGGTTGGTTCCAAATCCTCCCATCACATGGCCTAAGGGAGCCATCAATAAAGACTCCTCCTCTCTAAGGGCCAGAGACAAAACTCTACTACAAAATCCTTTGAGTAACCTTCTTTCTCTCTCCAGTGAATTTTAGTAAATGGGTCCAGTATATGTCTTTAATGTGGGATTTTAATAACCACAGTACCCAGTTCTGAAACCTCAGCCAAAACTTAAGGCAAAAGGAAAAGTGTCATTTAACATCATTTTACTCTAACATAAAAGACTTCCTTATAGAGTATTTCACTGAAATTTTAGTGGACCTGACTATTGTATAGGTACTCTGGGTTTAGATTCAAAATCTCCCCAGAGATCACAACAAATCTTTAGGCCACATCTTTTGAAATCATTGAAAGGCAGATTAACAAATTTGCAAACCCTCAAAACTCAGTAGAATTCTGGCCATAAGGAGAACACTAATTCAATTTAAATGAAACAGTCCTTCTGACTTTTTCTTATCCTTATTAGGTTAACATCTGGGTCTTACAAATACTTAGCTTGAGTGGTAATTGTAAATTAGTAGACACTGGTTGAGTCTCTATTCTTCCTCACTTGCTTAGAGAAAATGTGTATGGCTAAAGAACATAGGATATTAGTGACTCTTGACATTCTTCAAGACATCGGAATAAAAACTTATCTAGTATTCAAGCTTGACTTTGGCTAGCCAAAGTACTTTCATGAAGATGGGAACTTAGAGGAAAATGAAGGTCTAGTGGGTAAGACGATGGATTTAGATTCAGACCGAATAACCGAATGGAAATGTTAACAGATTAAGTGGATATATAGGTCTGAAGCTCAGGAGAAAAAGGGAGGGAATCATCAACACATAGAATACTTGAAACCAAGAAAATGGAGATTACTGAGGAGAAACATGTTAAGTGGGTCAGGGAGAGAGCTCCAGATAGAACCCCAAAAATTACCAATTTAAATGATAAAGAAAGGCATGCCCACAAGGCTAAAATAGATGAGGCAGGAAGAAAGGAAGAAATCTAGAAAAGAGGAGGGTCATAAAAACAACAGAAGAGAGCATATGAAGAAGAAAGTAGTCAATGGTGTTAAATACTGATAAAGAGTCTACAAATAAAGATGGATAAATTTTTGGATTTAGAACATGGAGTTCACTGGTAGAAGAGATTCAGTGCAGTGGTGGGCTAGATGTTAAACTAGAATCAGCTAATGAGGGGGAAAGCTAGTACATGGAAACAATGAATGAAGTTAACTCTTAACTGTTTTTATGAACATTGGTCATGCAGGGTAAAAAGGAGCTCAGTGAATGGACAAATAAATTTTTATACAGATAAGAGATACTAGCTCTTTACAAAAAGGTGCCAATAGGGGCACGTGGATGGCTCAGTTGGTTGAGCGTCTGGCTTCAGCTCAGGTCATGATCTCATGGTTCGTGGGTTCGAGCCCTGCATCAGGCTCTGTGCTGACAGCTCAGAGCCTGGAGCCTGCTTCAGATTCTGTGTCTCCCTCTCCGACCCTCCCCTGCCCCCGCTGTCTCTGTCTCTCAAAAATAAATAAAAAACAGAAAAATATTTTTAAATAAGTAAAAATAAAAAATAAAATAAAAGTATTTTCTTAAAAAAAGCTCCATAAAGAGGAACAGGTTGAAATATTGCAGAATGAGGTTTTCTGGCCATTCACTCAATTCATTACTTTTCCTTTTTCACTTCTAATTCAAAAGAAGTTTGGATAAACCAAGTGAAGAAGCAGAACACTGTTAACATCTTAACTTAGTGAAGTCTCAACAGATATGCAGAAAATATTATAAAAGAAAATTACATTGTATATTTTGAGTATTCTCCCCTGTAGTTCACTAGAAATTAGTACATTAAACTGATCCAACTTGGTGGGAGTAACTATCCATAGGGCTTTTTTTTTTTTTAAGGAAAAAGTATTGTTTAGACAGCAAAATTGTAAGCCTACCTAGGCATGCTGCAAGGTATTTGAAAAATAACTCAGATCAAGTAGTATGAATAGAAATGCGGTATTCAAGTTACACTCTGTTTAAAAAGGTTGTCACTTCCTACAATAGCCAAATCATGGAAAGAGCCTAAATGTCCATCACCTGATGAATGGCTCAAGATGTGGTATATATATATACAATGGAGTACTACATGGCAATGAGAAAGAATGAAATCTGGCCATTTGTAGCAAAGTGGATGGACCTCGAGGGTGTCATGCTAAGTGAAATAAGTCAGGCAGAGAAGGATCGATACCATATGTTTGCATTCATAGGTCTAACAGGAGAGACCTGGCAGGGGACCATGGGGAGAGGAAGGGGGAAAGAGAACGGGGGAGAGTGAGGGACACAGATCAAGGGAGACTACTGAATACTGAAAACGAACCATAGACTGAAGGGGGAGAGGGAGCGAGGAAGGAGGTGATGGTCATGGAGGGGGGCGCTTGTGGGGAGAAGCACTGGGTGTTATATGGAAACCAATTTGACAATAAATTATTAAATAAATAAATAAATAAACTTACATTTGGATCTCCCCCCCCCCCCAAAAAAAGGTTGTAATAGGGGCACCTGGGTGGTTCAGTGGGTTGAGCAGCCGACTTCAGCTCAGGTCATTATCTTGCTGTTCATAAGTTCAAGCCCTGCATCAGGCTTGCTGCTGTCAGCATAGATTCTGCTTTGAATCCTCTGTCCCCCCCTCCCCGCTCTCTGCACCTACCCTGTTCACGCTCTCTCTCTCAAAAATAAAATTAAGAAAAAATTCTTTTTAAATCCCAAACTAGGGCACCTGGGAGTCTCAGTCGGTTGAGCATCTGACTTTGGCTTGGGTCATGATCTCACAGTTCTTAGGTTCGAGCCCCGCGTTGGGCTCTGTGCTGACAGGTTGCTCAGAGCCTGGTGCCTGCTTCGGATTCTGTGTCTCCTTCTCTCTCTGCCCCTCCCCCGTGCATGCTCAGTCTCTCTTTGTCTCTCAAAAATAAATAAATGTAAAAAAAATGTTTTAATAAAAAATATATATATAAATAAAAATCCCAAAACAACAGGGTTCAGACAGCTTATGGGTTAGTGAACACATCCATGTGACAGAAAGGTGGCATACCCCCAACTCCAAGGGGAAAGAAGCTCTCATGCTCAGGACCTTCCAGGCTTTTCCCTATATACCCTTTCACCTAGTATATTTCACCTGGCTGTTCATGCTTTATTATATCCTTCATAATAAATTAGTAAACATAGGTATTTCCCTGAATCATGGGGGCCATAATAGCAAATTACTGAGCCAGGCCAGGGCGTTGGAGGAGCCCTTGATTATGGACCTGTTGGTCAGAAGTACAGGTAACAACTTGGACTTGCTACTGGAGGCAGTCTTGTGGAACTGAGCCCTCGACCTGTGGGGTCTCTGCTAATTCTGGATAGCATCAATTGAAGTGTAAGATACTCAGTTGGTTTTGAGAGCTTCACAGAATTGGCTGGTATGGGGCGGGGGGGGGGGGGGGGAACCCACATGTGGTGTCAGAAGTGTTCTGTGGGTAGGGAATTTTTTCTTCCTTTTAACAGGGATCCTGCTTCCTCAATTCTCACCTTTCTATGATTTCTCTTCTCCTTCCTTCCTCCCCTTGGACCACCACTTCACATTTTCTCTGCAAAGAAAATCTCCTCGCTATCACCAGTGTTTAAGGAGACGCTCTGCCCTGCTTGTGTTGATCCTTGAGAAATCAAAGTGTCATTGTCATCATCACTCCGCAATCAGAAAACTGAAGCGTTTCCTCTCGGAAGGAACTTTTGACATCTTCTAGACAAACGGTTTTCAAATAAATTTCAAGGAAGAAGAAATGGTTGATTTTTAAGGTGCTCATTGTGTTTGTTTAATTTTTGCAGCATGATGATATTTCAAAGTCTTAACTCTGTGCTCTTTCCCATCTGCCCACCCGGTATTCCCACAGCATAATCTTTTGCTATAAAATAGGGAGAGAGAGGGATGCCACATTCTTCATCTCTAAGGTCAAAAGGAAACTGCCTCCCCCACCTCTGCCCAGAGAAGACAACAAAATATTATAAGAAGTAGATCTAAGCAGAGAGAAGAGATTTTTATCTGCTCCTCTGCCCCTCTCCACAAATAGGTTTTAAAAAGCTTTTCAAAGGAGAGAGAGAAAGGAGAGCTTTGGAGAAGGAACAGCGCAGTGGCATCACAGGGGCCAGTCACCAGAGAACACTGTATGGAAAACCTTTAAACTAGGAAATCCCAGGTAAAGAGAACGTGTGTTCAGCTTCAAATCTGGAGTACTTTGAGAGTCACAGCCTACAGAGCTTTCTGGGCTCTAAGGGGCAAGACAGCAGAGAAAGCAACAAGCATATCACTGGGTTTCCCTGCAGCCCCTAAGGGGATGGAGGGGATCCAGAAGTTTCCATGAGCCCCCTGTGGGTAGGTGTGGATGTCTACCTGCCTGGAGGTCATCTGCAGGGCAAAGGTACACACATTACAAAGCTAAGGCATGGACCCCCTGATGTAAGTAAAAGGGAATGCAGCTAAATTCAAGGGCCATCTTTGTGCCAAGTTGTTGGCTGTGAATTCCATAAATACGGGCTAACTTGCCATTCACTCCCCAGGGAAACAAATCAAGGGAATGACCCTCCTCCACAATCTCAAACGGCGATTAGGTCAGCCCCTGAGAATTTAGAATTAGGACCCGGATGAGGGAAAAAGGAGAAAGTCTTGAGAAGGGGCCATGTCTGCACCAGAATTGTTTAAACCGAAGCTGACATAGAAATGATGAGATTGGATTGAGGAAAAAGAAAAGGATGGAACTAGCTTGGACCAGACCAAGCAATACCCTTAGGCAGACTGAGAACCCAGGCAGGTCGAAATCAGCCAGTATACATTATAACTATTTTTACAGTGTCATAAGATCATGACCTGAGCTGAAATTGAGAGTCAGACATCAACTTTCACTGCACCTGAAACATCTGACTTCAGTTCAGGTCATGATCTCAGTTCAGGTCCTGCATGGGGCTCTGTGGGACAGCTCAGACAGAGCTTGGAGCCCACTTCAGATTCTGTGTCTAACTCTCTCTCTGCCCCTTCCCCATTCACACTCTGGCTCTCTCTCAAAAAATAAATAAACATTTAAAAAAAAAAACCACCAACTTTGGGTGCCTGGGTGGCTCAGTCAGTTACGCATCCAATTTAGGCTCAGATCATGATCTCACAGTTCATGAGTTTAAGCCCTGCATCTGGCTTCATGCTGACAATGCCAAGCCTGCTTAGGATCTCTCTCTTGATCTCTCTCTCCCCCTCCCCCACTTGTGCTTTCTCTTTCTCTCAAAATAAATAAATAAACTTAAAAATTTTTTTAAATACATGAACTTTGAAGGGTGCCTCAGTGGCTCAATCAGTTAAGTGTCCAACTCTTGATCTCAGCTCAGATCTTGATCTCACAGTCATGAGCTGAAGTCCCACAAATGTGGCACTCCTTAAAAAAGAAGTTTATTTTATTTTATTTTTTTTAATTTTTAAAATATTTTAGTGTTTATTTATTTATTTATTTTAATTTTTTTAATGTTTTATTTATTTTTGATACAGAGAGAGACAGAGCATGAGAGGGGGAGGGACAGAGAGAGAAGGAGACACAGAATCTGAAGCAGGCTCCAGGCTCTGAGCTAGCTGCCAGCACAGAGCCCGACGCGGGGCTCAAACCCACGAACGTGAGATCTGACCTGAGCCGAAGTCGGAGGCTTAACCGACTGAGCCACCCAGGCGCCCCAAGAAGTTTATTTTAAAACACTGGAGACCACCATCATATTAACTTTTATTCAAATTTCTTCATTTTCTTATATTTTTCACTTTTTTTTTTTTTGAGAAAGAGAGAGAGAGGAAAAAAT
Source organism: Suricata suricatta (assembly GCF_006229205.1). NCBI lineage: Eukaryota > Metazoa > Chordata > Mammalia > Carnivora > Herpestidae > Suricata > Suricata suricatta. The sequence continues at coordinate 87,176,736 of NC_043709.1, forward strand.
GGAGCGTCAGAGGAAGAGAGAGACTCCTAAGCAGTCTCCACACCTGGTGCAGAGCCCAACTCAGGACTTGATCTCAAGACCATAAGATCATGACCTGAGCTGAAACTGAGAGTCAGACACATTTAACCAACTGAGCAACGCAGGCGTTCAACAGGTTTCTTCATTTTTATGCAGATCCTGAACTACAGCTTTGTTTCCCTCTTTTTTAGTCATCTTTGAGATATATATATAATACATTGAATGGGTAGTAATTCTGCACCATTTTTGCTGGTTTGTTTGTTTTTTTAATTCAGACTTGCACATGCCTCGTCTGTAAAATTATACAGGGCAGTAGACTAACTCTAGCACACATTAATCAAATTTGGCAAATGCCTGACAAGGCTCAGATGCTTCTGCCCAGGGCTTGCTCTTGTCAGAAAGCCACAGAAAGCTGTGCAGCAAACAATTAACACAAATCATGATAATTATTTAAGCTTAGGATTTATGGTAAGTTTTGGATACGTTTTCTTTAAATTAAAAAAAATTTCTAGTGAAATGAAGTAGTTACCTTTAAAAGGAGAAATGAGTCATTAGTTTAAAAATTAAGTTTAATGAGAAACTATGATAAATAAATACGATTGTGCCTCATCATGAAAGGGCCAGTTTGGCACTAAGTGATGTTCTACTAGTGGTCAGCCACGGCCCAGTACAACAACACATGAAATGAGCACAAGAGCCCACAATTACATGGTCAACTAATCTTTGACAAAGCAGGAAATATTCAATGGAAAAAAGACACTCTTCCACAAATGGTGTTGGGAAAATTCAACAGCAACATGAAGAAGAATACAACTGTACCACTTTCTTAAACTATACATAAAAATAAACTCAAAATGGATTAAAGACCTGAATGTGAGACAGGAAACCATCAAAATCCTAGAGGAGAACAGAGACAGCAACCTCTTTGACCCCGGCTGGAACAACTCCTGACTAGATACGTCTCAAAAGCAAATAGCATGAACTACTAGGACTTCATCAAAATAAAAAGTTTCCGCACAGCAAAAGAACCAGTCAATAAGGCGGCCTGCAGAATGGGAGCAGACATTTGCAAATGACATATCAGAAAAAGGGTTAGTATCCAAAAATCTATAAAGAACTTATCAAACTTGGCACTCAAAAAACAAATGATCCACTTAAGAAATGGGCAGAAGAGATAGAGAGATAGACATTTTTCCAAAGAAGATGGCTAACAGACACATGAAAAGATGCTCAACATCACACATCATCAGGGAAATACGAATCAAAACCAAGAGGAGATATCACCTCACACCTATCAGAATGGCTAAAGTTAACAACTCAGGCAATAGCAGATGTTGAAGATGCAGAGAAGGGGAATCCTCTGGCACTGTTGATGGGAATACAAACTGGTGCAGCCACTGTGGAAAATAGTATGGAGTTTCCTCAAAAAGTTAAAAATAGAAACTACCCTATGACTTAGAAATTGCACTACTAGGTATTTACCCAAAGGATACAAAAAACACTGATTCCAAGGGACACATGCACCCTGATGTTTATAAGAGCATTATCAACAATATGGAAAGAGCCTAAGTGTCCAATGGCTGATGAATGGTTATAGAAGATGTGATATAGATATGCAATGAAATATTAGCCATCAAAAAGAATAAAATGTTGCCATTTGCAATGACATGGATAGAGCTAGAATATATTATGTAAATGAAATAAGTCAGGCAGAGAAAGACAAACACCATATGACTTAATTCATATGTGGAATTTAAGAAACAAAACAGATGAACATAGAGGAAGAGGGAAAAAAGAGAGATGGAAACAAACCATAAGAAACTCTTAACTATAGGGAACAATTGAAAGTTGCTGGAGGGAAGGCGGGGAGACGGGATAGATGGGGGATGGGCATTAAGGAGGGCACTTGTGTTGAGCACTGGCTGTTATATGTACGTGATGAATCACTAAATTCTACTCCTGAAACCAATATTACATTATATGTGAACTAACTAGAATTTAAATAAAAATTGGGGGCGAGGTGGGGGGAAGGAAAGAAAACAAGTGCCTTTACACATTTCACATGAAAGTTTTTGAAGGCAAGAAAGTACAACGACAGCGGTCACCCAGTCTCACTCATTTTAGTGACTAAAATTGCTCAGCTTCTTATAGTTCAGGCAGTGAAATCTTCCAATCTCTGGTTCTGCTAAATTACATGATTTTGAAACAAAACACAAAAGTTCCAAAAATAAGCAACTCAGACACTCCTGCCTAAATGAACTACTTCGTGCCATCAACAAAAATTTCCTATGAACAAAACTTAAATCAGACAACAAAAGCTCCTTAACAGGCCCGTCCAAAGTCACAAGTGAGGAAAAGACAAATTCTATCAGAAAGAGCTTTTTAAAGTCCGAGTTATTAATGTTCAACAAGCAGATATTTACAAAAACGTAATCACCCTTCCTTTCTACTGGGCATTTAAGGGAGTCAAGTGAAGGATGCTTAGCATCATCCTTGGCTCCAGGAAACTGTCAGGCATGCCCTTAGTTATCAAGACAACCAAAAATGCCTCCAGATATTTCCAAATACCATGAGGGATCATCCCATGCTAGTTACCATCACTGATCTAACCCCAAATTGCACAAAGTACACATCTGGTGAATTCCTTTAAAGTTTAGGTTTTATGATTCAGACAAATGAAAATATAGAGTTTTAGTTGTCTGTGTTTTGCTTGTTTTTATACAAAGTCACACAAACGAAACAAGGAATGCTTTAAAAATGGGAGGGGGAGAGGCAACTGACAGGCTCTGATGGTGGAGTGTGGGACTCTTGATCTCAGGGTTGTAAGTTCAAGCCCTATGTTGGGCAGAGAGATTTAAAAAAAAAAAAAAAAACAGGGGCGCCTGGGTGGCTCAGTCAGTTAAACCTCTGACTTCATCTCAGGTCATGATCTCACTGCTCTGAGTTCGAGCCCCGAGCAGGATTCTGTGCCCACAGCTCAGAGTCTGGAGGCTACTTCAGATTCTATGTCTCCCTCTCTTTGTCCACCTCCTGCTCACACTCTGTCTCTTTCTCTCAAAAATAAATAAATGTTTAAAAACAATGTTTTTTTAATGAACACATGGAAGACTTAGTAGATAAAACACAACTGAGGAAAATATTAGGTTTTTAGATAAGATTATAATATACTATTGAATAACTTGTCAAGAGTGTATCATGCCCACTCCAATGACATAGAAATTGGTGCTCAGATAAAAGCAGTTACCGAGGGGCATTTGGGTGGCTCAGTTGTTTGAGCGTCCGGCTTCGGCTCCAGTCATGATCTCATGGTTCGTGGGTTCGAGCCCCACGTCAGGCTCTGTGCTGACAGCTAGCTCAGAGCCTGGAGCCTGCTTCAGATTCTGTATCTCCCTCTCTCTGACCCTCCCTTGCTTGCACTGTCTCTCTCTGTCTCTCAAAAATAAACAAAAAACATTAAAAAAAATTTTTATTACAGTAGTTACTGAAATATGCTTGTGGTCCTCGTCCATGTAGAATAGTGGTCTACACAGCATTGTGAAAGGAGTTGGATGAGCGTGAAAATTGACCAAATTTACTGAGACAGAGTCCATAAACTTATGCAGACTTTTCAGTTATTTTAATGATAACGGTGGCAAATTACAGGATGTATGTTTTTACACTGAAGTTTTTATGAGTTCCAAGATAAGGTACTACTACAGATATTTCAAATTAAAATATAAATAACCTCTATGCTTTAAAAAAAAAAACCTTCCATTAACTAAACATCTCTCAAATGTAATTTAGTTGTAACTGGCTATGGTAGCTGGATGCTTTTTGTTTTTAATTTTTTTATGTTTATTTATTTTTGAGAGAGAGACAGAGACAAAGACAGAGACAGAGCATGAGTGGGGGAGGAGCAGAGAAAGAGGGAGACACAGAATCCAAAGCAGGCTTCAGGCTCTGAGCTGTCAGCATGGAGCCCAACCTGGGGCTCAAACTCATGAACCGCAAGATCATGACCTGAGCCGAAGTCAGACGCTTAACCAACTGAGCCCCCCAGGCACCCCCTCATTCCCTAAATTTTTAATAAAGGTGGTAATTTGCGATTCATCAATTATCTAGTAAAATGCAGCTTTTATCTATATTATGTACTAGACTTTATGTATGTTTATGTTCATTTGCAAAGAGGACACTGCTGTGAAAACCAAAATAAAAAAAGAAAGTTCAAATTCACTGCCTTGGCTCAACCACAGCATTCCACTCATCTGTCCACCAAGGCAGAGAGGGAGAGCAAATGACTTGCTCAAGATGACAGAGCAAATCACAGCAGACACTGAGCAAAGGCATGGGCATCTCTAGATTTCTAACCCAGAGTATCCTTTCCCTGCCCCTCAGATGAGGCTTCACTCTCCAGGGCTGGAAGCCAAGAATTATCTGAAAAAGACAAACTTTCCAGTATAAAAATATTTAAATAGCATGGTTCCCACACAAAACTCTCAGGAGACTGCCTTTCATATTGAAATAAATATCCATTCTTTACCATAGACAAGTCTAGGGTACACCATAAATCTAAAAACAATCCTCACTTATTTCGGACGAGGGCTGAATTCTGCCCTGGATGACAGCAAAAGCAAACAAACTTCAAAGTCGTATTCTATTGAGTCAGAAAAAGACAAAAGAACAAGAGAAGGGGGATTTGTGATGGCTACCACTTCCATTATGAACAAAATAATTACTTTTTTTCACCCTAAGAGATTACTTATTTAAAAGAAAAAAAAGGTACTAACCTCCTTATATTTCCTATTATGCTGATTTTGCTGAGGTAAGTAACTTGCAGGGGTAATTTGGGCCCTTTTTTGGGAAGATATGCGCCCCAACATTGAGTTTTGTCCAATCTTCAGAAGTTTGATCCAGTTTAATTTCTTGGCTGAGTTCTTGCCTTGGTTGAATTCTTTCCAAAGGTTGAGGTCAGAGGGGCCTCACTAACAACAGGCAGCCGTCTGTCTCCCCAATGGAGAAAAGACTCAAGTTCGGAAAAGAATGCAAAGGCGGCAGTGCCTTTTCTGTTTCTACAAATCATCAGTGATAGGGAAGGTCAAGCAAGCGGGGCTGGGATGCAAACAGCGTGTTTCCATTTTAAAGAGGAATGTTAACGGGACGGGGAAATTTTGCAAAAATGGAGACTTGAGCCGAGTTTTACTGGGGCTCGGGACGGAAGGTGGAAAGTTCCTACCACTTCCAGCAGCATCAAGATGTCCTAAGGAAAACATGACTTGTAAATGGGGCCGCTGGTGAAGAAAAAGGTACTGAGCCAAATGCAATTAAAAAAAAGGAGTTCAGTCCTTGGTTGTAGAGAAAACAGACACCTCCAAGGGAGCCTGTTTCCCGCATTCCTAAATTGCCTACCCTTGCAGTTCTGAACTTGAACATGACCACCCTGGGAGGCATTGGCTGCTTCCTCCCAGCCCAGGCATCCTTACACCTCATTCTCCCAAATGTGCTGTGTCTCTAGTCAGATCTAGAACTTGCCATAAATCTAAAAATCATCACCACCACCTGAAAGCCATCCTGATGAGCAAGAGTGGGTTTTGCACCCCGTTTTGGCTGCACAGAAGAAAAGCTGCTAGGGCGGAGTTTGTGTTTGGAGACCAGCTTTGTGAGCTCTGGATGAGAGGTCGAGGGTGACTGATGTGAATGAAATTTTAAATTATTTCATTCTCCCTTCCAGCTTCCAGAAAAAGTCTTGCCACCAGATTTGTTTAAAAGGATTCCATGCCACGTGAGTGATTTCTTGGCACGAAGAACCTTTCCTTTCATGTTATATTAAGAGCGTGTGTACCACATTCCTTCAAAAGCAAGTTTTCCTTGCACAGACAGCGAGCTCAGGGAGCCTGTGGCAATCCTAAACAAAGCCACGGGTGGGGATTCCAATTCCCCAGCTTTGGGAAAGCCTTAAGTAGATCTTCCACCTCAAACATCTTCCTTGCTTCACGGGAATTGGTCAGTATTTTGAAAGAGTGCTTTTTTTTTCTTTTCCTTTTTTTTTGCAAAAAAGGAAACAACTTTCTTTGCTTCTTAATGCTAAAATCATTAATTGGCTTTCTTGCATTGGAAAATCTGACTAGGACGCTAAACACTATGTTTACTGCCCAGCAAGCACGCATGACCCATTACTCTGGAGAAGAAATCAAAGGCCCTTCACGGCTGGAATCTCTCTCCATACAGACAAGAAGGTGGAGACACAGAGCAGGACCTCAGGCAGTATTCTGTTGACACGGAGCATGTTGATTTGTGGGCCGGAATAAAAATGGCTCTCCGGCCCCACACCACAGGTGGTATTCCCTGTCTATTCACCTCATTAATGATGTGCACTGAAATCCAGAGAAATCAGCAGCCAGTTCACAGCCATGCAGACCCCTTTCCTGTTTTTTACCTGAAGTCATTAGTGGGCTTTTGAGGTCAACAAAAGATTTGATGCAAAACACTGAGAAATGCAGCTCTCTGGGGCATTTTCAGACTCATGGGTTGGAAATTAATTTTAGTCCTCCACAAAAAACTGTAAGGCAAATTGAGTATGTTATTGCATTTATTGCATCTGGTGTGGACAGAGAAGCATAACATTTTTATTTAGGAATTTCTGCTTTCTCCTCCCCACATCCTTTTTCCATGAGAAGCTGTATCAGGTTAAGTACATAAGTAACCAGATCATGTTTCACTTTTTTATGTACACCAAAAATGAACTATAAGATTATGAAGGATTTCAAAGAATAAGATATTACGTCCTCTGTTTTCAGGACAAAAGAGGCAGAAAAATTAGGACTTCTCAGATGGGGTTGGGCGCAGTCCCATATGTGCTGAGCTATGAGGGACAGGCCACCCAAACGCCAGTGACTTCGCTGTCAAATGGAACCGATAACACCTTCCTTTCAATGTTGTTGCAAGAATTAGAAATAATGCGTTATGTTCAGTGCCTGTTACATTATTCTTATTATTGCCAAAACGACTAATGCCTAATAAAAATTACATGCTTAAAAGTTATTTGTTTTTTGGATCAAAGAATTTATACATGAATATTTACAAATGATTCTGCTTAGGAGCACCTGGGTGGCTCAGCCAGTTGAGCCGCCGGCCAACTCTTGATTTCAGCTCAGATTATGATCCCAGGGTCATGGAATCAAGCCCCACATCAGGCTTCGTGCTGAGCGTGGGATCTGCTTAAGACTTCCCCTCTCTCTTGGGGCTCCTGAGTGGCTTAGTGGGTTAAGCATCCAAGTCTTCCACTTTGGCTCAGGTCACGATCTCATGGTTGGTGAGTTCAAGCCCCACTATCAGTGCAGAGCACCTGAGATTCTCTCTCCCCTCTCTCTGCACACACCCTTTTTCTCTCTTTCTCAAAATAAAGTTTTTAAAAAGACTCTTCCTCTCTCTCTATCCCTCCCCCCATCCCCTGCTTTTTCTCTCTAAAATTAAAACACACACACACAATAGTTCTGCTCAATCAAATGGTGCCTCAATCATTTGTGATGTTATTTATATATTAAACAGTGGGGCGCCTGGGTGGTTAAGTGTCCAACTTCCGTTCAAGTCATGATCTCATGGTTGGTGGGTTCAAGCAGACAGTTCAGAGCCTGGAGCCTGCTCAGATTCTGTGTTTCCCTCTCTCTCTCTGCCCCTCTCCTCTTGCACTCTGTCTCTTTCTCAAAAATAAACATTAAAAAAAGTTAAAATACATATATACTAAAATAGTGTCTCTTGAACTTTAAGGGACCTACCAGTCACCTGAGAATCATATTAAAATGCATCTTCTGGTTCAGTAAATCTAGGGTGGAGTCTGAAACTCGGCATTTCTAACAAGCTCCCAGTCAAGGCTGACATTTTGACTTTTAAATTCCTAAATAATTCCATTATAGAGGAATAGAATGACCAGTTCTTTAGATATTCACATGACACCAACATACACTGTATCCAAATAAAACCCGACACCAGTTAGACACAACCGTATTTTTCCGACACAACTGTTTTTTCCATCATGGCAACTAATAATATTTTCTCAACAGTGTTGTTATCTCGGCTCAAGTAACCAGGGAGCTCAGCCCCAGTTCTCTCATCAGTGAACTTACCACAGGCAATGAGCTAAGAATCAAATGGCAGTCTTTTTTTTTAAATGTTTTTAATGTCTGTTTTTTAATTTTTGAGAGAGAGAGAAAGAGAGCAAGCAGAGGAGGAGCAGAGAGAGAGAGAGAAAGAGGGAAACACAGACTCCAAAGCAAGTTCCAGACTCTGAGCTGTCAGCACAGAGCCCAATGCAGGGCTCGAACTGTGAAAACATGACCTGAGCCGAAATCAAGAGTGGGACATTTAACCAACTAAACTACTCATGTGCCCCAACAGCCATCCTTCCTAACAAGACTTGGTCACACCTATCTCCAGCTTTGTCTTACAAATCAGAAAACATCTGCTATTGTTTGTGGTAAGTAGAAACTGAGTTTTGAATGTCTCTATAACAAAACCCAAGAATACATGTGAAAATAACATTTATTTGTAACTCCAGTTTGTTTTGTGTCCATTAGGCACCAGGCAATGTAAACACCAGAAGTGGGGAAGGAGGGGCCAAGAGAAATAAGGTTCCTGGTTCCATGGAACTTAACAGTGCAGTGAAGAAGACACACGGGCACAGCTGAACATGAACATGATCAGTACTTTGGTATCACAGGACCTAAGCTAAAACAAGGGAGCCTAAGTGAGCTAGAGGGGCACCAAGGAATACTCCTCTGAGGAAGTGATACTCAAGCCAAGATGAGGAGATGAATGATCAAGATCGGGTATTCAAGAAGAAAGGTATGGACACTGTTCCAGGTAGAAGGAACAGCATATTTAAAGGTGCCAAAGCACAAGAGGGCAGGGAGCACTGAAAGAATGGAAACCAGTCCAAAATGTCTTCTCTCCACCAGCTAAATAGACCTGCCAAATTTTTAATAAGCATTTATTTATTATTTATTATTATATAAATATAATATATATTATATTAATTTATTTTAAAATAAATGCTTATTAGCCTTATATGACATGTAATAAGTGCTATAAAAGTGCAAATAAATACATAAATAATACATAAATGCATTGCTGATTGGCTGCATTCTGCCGGGTCACTTGAGACCACCTGGCAAATGAACATGACAGAGAGACCTCTCTGTTCAAAGATAGAGGGGAAAAAAAAACTAAAGAGACCAGAATAATCTGGTTTCACTGTAAGTCTCGAAATTACTGAATGAATACACTATATATTCTCTGCCCCTCTCCCACTCACTCCCTCTTTCTCTCAAAACTAAATGAATTGTTAGAGAGGAGTTGTTAGAGATTTAGAAGCAGCAATGCAATTGGTGAAGACACTATAAGAATGATCTAGAGCCAAATTTGCACAATCTCACAATTCATACTTAGAATGTCAGGTGACACGTCAACTGAAGTAACAAAGTCATTTAAAGTCAGTCAAAAGAGCATGTGACTCTTGATCTCGATCTTGGGGTCATGAGTTTGACCCCCATGCTGGGTGTAGAGATTACTAAATTAAATAAAGCTTAAGAAAAGTAATAAAGGCATTTTCGTTTATAATTCAGTTTCAAAAAAAGGTCCATTGCCTTTGTCCAATAGGTTTTTTCCAATCTGAAGTCGTTTTAGGGATAAGGATGGATGGATTTTGAAAAAGCTACTCCCATTTCACCTTCACCTTCAGTCTCAGCAGCTGACCTACCTCACCTCTGACTTCTAAGACAAAAGTGAATTCTCCCATCAAGAACTTCTTCATGGATGGAACTAGAGTGTTTTTATGCTAAGTGAGATAAGTCAGTCAGAGAAAGACAAATATCACATGATTTTACTCGCATGTGGAATTTAAGATACAAAACTGATGAACATAAGAGAAGAGAGCAAAAATAATATAAAAACAGAGAGGGGGACAAACCAGAAGACACTCTTAAATACAGAGTACTGAGGGCTGCTTGCGGGCCCCGGTGGGGGCCTGGGCTAACTGGGCGAAGGGCACTAAGGAGGGCACTTGATGGGATGAGCACTGGGAAGTGATGAATGTGGAAGTGATGAATCACTAAATTCTATTCCTGAAGTCATTGTTACACTATACATGAACTAACCTGGATTTGAATTTTAAAAAAACAAAAAACTTCTTTAGTTCCCTCAACTGTAAAATGGAGAAACTAATAGTATCTATCACATAGCAGTGCTGTGAGGATTAAACAAGTTAGAACTCATGGAGCACCTGATCAGCAAGTGGGGTGGGAAGCATTGTCAGTGATCGTAATTATTATCCCTCAACCTCCCCGAGCACATCTATAAACCGACCGATGTCTGCACCCATCAACTTTCCTTTCCTCTTTCTGCTATAAGAAAGGCAACTTCCCGCCTCTTGTCTAGGCCCCGGGTGCTCTGGAGATCTCGTCTTTTCCAGCCTTCTACAGGACATATTAGCAGTCGTTTCCCTCATTTCTATATCTTCAACCTTGTCCCCTCCATAGGCTCCTTCCCATCACAAGAAACTATACATTAAACTCACTTACATTTCCACAGCAATAAATCTATATTGTAATATCTTTTTCACTGTTTAGATAGATTATTGCTAATGGTCCCAAATTCTATCTACCATTGGTTTAGTTTCTCTGAAGCCTAACCTTCAATATTCACCATGAAATTAATAAACCTCTCCTCTCCTCTATTCATCAGGAAAAAGTATGCTGCAGCAAGAACTAGCTTTGTCACTAGTTTATTTTTTTTAATTATTTTTTTAAATTTATTTTTAAGAGACAGAGACAGCGTGAGCAGAGAAGGGTCAGAGAGAGAGGGAAACACAGAATCTGAAGCAGGCTCCAGGCTTCGAGCTAGCTGTCAGCACAGAGCCCGACGCGGGGCTCGAACCCATGAACCATGAGATCATGACCTGCGCTGAAGCTGGTGCTTAACCGCTGAGCCACCCAGGTGCCCCTTTGTCCCTAGTTTAAAACGACTGAGGTTTATTTCGTACTCAAATTATGTGCCCATTTCATGTCTGCTCTATGGTTCCCTAATTAGGGACCCAGGCTGACACAGAGGCTCCACCATCTGAAACATGCTAGTCACACAGCAGTGGGAAGGAGACAGAGAGAAAGGGAAATTTTGCTGCGGCTCTTAAATGTTTCCTTTAAACATTTCCTTAAATGTTTACTTGAAAGTATATGTTATCTCCACTCATATTTCACATAGCTGTAATTCAAGGTGAAATATAACCTACCATTCACTTAGCAGAAGAGGAAGAACAGTGATGAGTAGCCCATATGTCTACATAATTGGAAATAATAATGAGTCACTCTTATATCTACTATATCTCCTTGTAGCGTAACAAACAGGACTAAAAAACTGCTGCTGGACCATATCCAGTATTTTCTAATATTTTCCTAAAAGACAAATTATATACATTATACGGTAGTCCCTCCTTATTCACAGGGAATATGTTCCAAGACTCCCAGTGAATGCTTGAAGTCGTGGATAGTACCAAAACTTATATATACCATGATTTTTCCTATATATACCCATACCTATGATCAATCTCATACACAGTGAGAGATTAACAACTATAATAAAATAATTATAACAACACATGATAATAAAAGTTCTGTGAATGTGGTCTCTTTCAAAATTTCTTACTGAACGGTACTCACCTTTCTTGTGATGATATGATAAAATGCCTACGTGATGACATGAAACGAGGTGAATGATGTAGGCATTGTGACTTAGTATTAGGCTACTATTGACCTCTGACCTCAGGAGAAGGATCATCTTCTTCCAGATCCCAGTTGACCACAGCAAACTGAAACCTTAAAAAGTGAAACTGTGGATAAGGGCAGACTACCGTATTTACATTTTGCAACAAGCATGAAAACATAAAATGCTAGTAAACAGAGCTAATTGTAAAGTTAAAATTCTAAAACTTCAGAAGAAAACATAGGAGAAAAATCTTTACTATTGTGAAGTAGCCAAACATTATTTTAGGTAGGACATACAAAACCAAACATTTATTTTAAAAAGCTAATACATTGGACTTCAAAAAAAATTAAAAACTTTTGTTTTTATCAGATATTAAAAAAAGATAAAATAGCAAACTGCATTCCATTATATATATTTCTGACCAAAAAGAAAGTGTATCCATGATACATAATAAATTCTTACAATAATTTAAAAAATAACCAAAGAAGCTAATTAAAAAATAAGCAAAAGATTTGAACACAAACATCAAAGATCCATACAAATGGCCAATGCATATACATCGTTAGTCATCAGAGAAGCACAAAATAAAAGCACAGAGATAACACTGTACTACATACCAGACACCAGTTGGAATGGTTGAACTAAGAATGCAGACAATACAGGGGTTCCTGGGTGGTTCAGTTAAGCATCTGACTGTCAATTTCAGCTCAGGTCATGATCTCAAGATTCGTGGAATCAAGCCCCATGTTAGGCTCCATAAGGACAGCATAGAGCCTGCCTAGGATTCTCTCCCTCCTTCTCTCTCTGCTCCTCCCCTGTTCATGCTCTCTCTCTCTCTCTCAAAATAAACTTTAAAAAAATAAAAAGAAACATGCAAACAATACCAAGTGTTGATGATGATGTGGAACACCTGAACTTTTATACACTCATGGTAGACATGACAGAACGACTTTGGAAAATAATGTGGTTATTTCTTCTTTTTATAAAGTTAAACATACTTACACTTACCATATGACTCAGCATTCCATGTTGGTATTTACCCTAGAGAAATGAAAACATATGTCGACACAAGACTTTGACACAAATACTCATAACAGCTTTATTCTCATTAGCCAAAAAATGGAAGCAATCCAAATGTCCATCCATTACAGGTGAATTGCAGTACATCCATGCAATGGAACACTACACAGCAATACAAAGGGACAAACTATTAGTAAGCCATGCAAAAGAAGCCTGATACAAAAGAGTAATTACAACATGATTCCAATGATATGAAAGCCCAGAAAAGAATCCTACTTAATCTATGGTGACAGGAAGGTGATAAGTAGTTGCTTGGGCTGAGCTGAGGGTAAAGGAGTAGACTTGAATGAGACATAAGAAAACTTCTTGGGGTGATGGAAACGTTCCATACCTGGGCTTAGATCTTGGTTCCTAAATACTCTTTCCCTTACGTGGAGCCAGAGCTCCTTAGAAAAATGCTCAGGGAAAGTACAAAGTGAACAAAGCAAGTATAAGTTGAGTCTAGAACAACTCATTGTGCCAGAAAGGAAGGGCTCACCAAATGGGGACATGTCAAAAAAGAAGACAGAAGTCAGAAGAATGTCAACAAATAAATATATAAAGATGACAGAAATCGAAAACCATCTTTTTATAATACCATCGTCATAAGTAACTCAAGCTATAATTATGGATCTTGAAACCACTAGATGAAAGACTGATGGAAAACAGAATTTAGAAAAACATGGCAGACTACAACTTGCCAATTGGACAAACTGCTATTACGTGCCTCCTCATGTATTGCACTGAAATGGCCAAAACATCACCTACATATTACTGTAGGTATTGCTGTAAGTAATGTTCCAGTTCAATCTCAAGAAAGATGTTAGACAAATCTAAATTGAGGGTTATTCTGTAAAATAACTGCCTAGACACTTCAAAAACTTTCAATGTCATGAAAGGCAATAATAATAATAATAATAATAATTAAGTTACTAACCTATACTGGCTGGCCTAAAGGAGATTTAAAGAGACAACAAATACATGTATTGCTTGCTGCTTCATTGGGTCTTTGTTTTTATAACAGCTATAAAGTTCACTTGAACAACTAGGGGAAATTTGAACATAATTAGATAATATTGCTGCACTAGTATTAAATTTCTGGAATGTGATTAATTGTATCTTCTTAGGAGACAAGGTTTTAGGGGTGATGTCTACAAAGAGCACCCAAGTGGTTCAGCAAAATATATCTGTATGATGCCAAAGTGGTCCTGGAAAAGCAAATACGACAAAATGCAGAAAGAAAAAGAAAAGTGAAGAAAAAGCACAACTTCATTGTGAGAAACAAAAGAATACTTAAATAAATGATAATGTTCCTGGGTAGGAAAACTCAGTATTATCAAGATGACAATTCTTATACAGTAAAAATACTGTATTTCTCCATTCATTTGAAATGTCACTTTTCTTATATAAGCCCTCCTGTATTACAAAAGTGGCACTTCAATGAAGATTTTAAGATTATATTTTAAATGGTACTGGTTAGGGGCGCCTGGATGGCTAGTCAGTTAAGCATCCGACTTCAGCTCAGGTCATGATCTCACCATCGCATGATCTCACAATCATAAATTCAAGCCCCACATTAGGCTCTGTGCTGACAGCTCAGAGCCTGGAGCCCGCTTTAGGATCTGTGTCTCCCTCTCTCTCTGCCCCTCCTTCGCTCACACTGTTTCTCTCTCTCTCTCTCTCTCTCTCTCTCTCTCTCTCTCTCTCTCTCTCAAAAATAAACATTAAAATAAGTAAGTGGTACTGGTTAACTGTTAGAAGCAGACGGCAAGAAGTAAACCGTAGCTTTAGGATATACATTAAAAAAAATCAACTGCATTGCAGAGTCAAAAAAATTTTAAAGCCATTCTTCAACAAAAAATAAGGGGAGGAAGGAAGGGAAAAATATGGAGGAGATACCTATGGATTAAAATAAACTTCAATATGCATCAACCAAAAGCAATTTAAGGATTTTACTTATTCCTAATTTCATATTTTTAAAAACAATTATAATTATGAAAATTACACTGAATAACGATATTAGAGATCTTCACCTAAATTATTTACATTTCATAAGTGGTCTTGTGGTTATGTTTGAAAAAGTGAAACCCTCGTCTTTTAGAGATACAACCTTAAATATCAACAGATTAAATGATATTCAGATGTCTGGAATTTGCTTCAAATGCCTCCAGGGCCTGAAGGCAGATAGAAATGAAATAAGATCGGCCCATATATTGATATTTGCTAAAACTGAGTGATGGGTACCACAGGTTCATTAGACTTCTCTCTTCTCTTATTCTTAAAATTTTACCTAATTGTTTTTTTAAAAATGAAACTAAGAAATAACCTGAAAAAAAAACTTATTCTGACATTAGATGGGAAAGGGCTGTCCACACATTAATCAACAATGAAGAAGATTGAGATTTGCTAAAAAAAAAAAAGTCTATATAAAAATAACACAAGTTAGAAGACATTGCCTGCAACATACAAAAGGATTCATAGTTAGAAAATGTGCAAAGAGTCTATCTCAGACTTTTGAAAATATCTTTTTTGGCTAGAAATTAGTCTAATTTTTTATTCTTCTGTTTTGTTTTTTGAGAGGGGATGCAAGTAAGCTAGGGGCAGAGAGAGAGAAGTGGGGCTCACCTGAAGCAGAACTTGAGCTCACCTCACGTGGCACTCTGAATTCAGGAACCATAAGATCATGGATCATGACCTGAGCCAAAGCCAGATACTTAACCAACTGAGCCACTCCAGCACCCAAGTTTTTGTTCTTTTACCAAGGGGCTCAAGTAAAAAGAAATACAATGAAAAATGCTCGAAATGAAGTCCATTTTTCTTTGTATGTTATCCTGTTGCTATTTTAAGTAAAAACTTAACTCTCTGGTGTGTTACAGTTTCTTCTGATTTTTGACCTGTTTTCTCCTCTGAAAGTAAAGCCTACACAACTTAAAGATTTGATACATATTTCCTCCTTATGAAGTAGCTAATTCTGTAAACCAGAAAAGAAAGCTTCCTTCAGACCTGACATACTATCTCCTGTGGGATCAACCACTCCAGCTGGGTCTTGTCGCTGAGACAGGGATAGATTTAGGACCAAAACCCCCCTCTTCAATACTGTGTACATAGAAGACTGCAAACAACTAAGAGGGTTCTTCATCAATTTTCCAAATACTATCCTAAGTTTTCCTCTTACTTCTATCTGGCTAGTCCCAGGTGAAGAACACAAACTCCCCAATTTCTCCTGCTAATCATGGCCAAAAGGACACTTCTCAGCTAGTTACATAGCACCTAGTATAAAGGAGTTCAGATATTTTTCATTAAAGGGTGGAAATCTACAACCACAAAATCAGAGCAGTCTGGACAAACTATGGCTGTAAATGAGGGTTGTTGCTTAAGCCAAGTAGGCAAATAAAATTTGTCAAAGCCATTAGCTTTTCCAAAGCCAGCTGCACTCTACTTCTTTTTTCACAGGGAAATGATCTCCATTCTTGATCACTAAAACCCTTAACGATTCTTAGGAGATTTGTTAATTTTAAAAAAACTCCAGAGACAGTCTAACATCACAACATCATCATTCATTCACTTAACAAATACTTTTTGAGCACTTGCAATGGGCCACACGGTCAAGCAGGAGAAAGAGTACTTGTAGATAAAGGATTTTTTTCCCCTGTTGCCTTATAAATAGTCTATAAACTCAATATACTTCTATATATACTGTCTTGTCTTATTTTTGGATTGATTTTTTTCATGGGAATAAATAGATACCTCTACATTTGTAATGAAAAGTGAGCATTTTGATTTAAAGAATATTCCAGTAGGGGCACCTGAGCAGCTCAGTTGGTTAAGTGTCCACCTTTGGCTCAGGTCACGATCTCACAGCTTGTGAGTTCAAGGCCCACACCAGGCTGTGTGCTGACAGCTCAGGGCTTGGAGCCTGCTACAGATTCTGTGTCTCCCTCTCTTTCTGCCCCTCCCCCACTCATGCTGTCTTGGTCTATCTCTCTCAAAATTAAATAAACATTTAAATAAATAAATAAATAAATAAATAAATAAATAAAACTCCTTTACAGATTACTTTTAGGAGCTACTTAAAGGAAATAAGAAATACTTGTGCCTGAAACTGAAATCCTTGAAAGAGAAAAGATCAAATTGCAAACATTATCAGAAATAAATTCTTTTCCTGCTTCCTTTGGACCCAATTGAGTTTTAAATAACCCTGATCATGTCTTATTTTAAACACAGTTTAGCTATAACACACTGGCTATTCAATATTATTGATTACAAAATTCTTATTAACAGAAAGGTGTTACATGCTTTATAATTATTTACATGTAAAAATTAGTAAATGGCACATACTTTAAGCAAAATATGCAATTTCACCATGTTGTATTCACATAAAGAGTGAAAAACTGGAAAAACTGCTTCTGAAAAAGTTAATTTTAGAAAGTCTTTTATATTCATTTAATAACAATTATTGAACATCTTCCAAAATATAAAACATGGTAGAGAAATATAGACAAATATAACATTATACATAAGTCAGCTATAATAATTTTGGAATATTTCTGATTTTGGTCTTTTGACTTTGGTGACAACTTTGTGACTGTGTCACTGAAGAATGTTCTGGATCAATGGATTCATTAAATTCACACCTGAAGTGAGTAATGCTCAAAGATAATCACTTCCACTCTTTCCCTTCCCTGCCCTTTATCTTCTACGGTGCAAGTCTTGGACCTCATTACAAACAGAAGGAAACAGACACCAGAGTGGTTATCTGATGGCACAAAGTCACAAAGCTGATGGGAATTAGCAGTTACAAGTATCTTGCATTTCACTCCCCATCATGTGCATTCCCTGAAGAGTCTGCCCTTGCCACCAAGCTTAGACTTGATCTCCACTACTACCATCATTCTGATTCTAAAATACATATTAAGGATTAATGGCACCGTCTAGCCTTTCAGTTACTGGACTTCATTATATCCAATGATCACATCCTCACTCTCACCTCAATCACTCACTTTAAAAGTGATCTGTTGGTTATTTAGCGAGTAATTAATGTATCACGAGCAAAATCTTAATTTCAAGCAGCCCTCTCCAACCAAACTCTTGCCTTTCCACTTCATTTCCTCTAGTGACAGTAAGTCCAATAGTTCTTCAACCCCACCAAAACCTGCCATCTCTTGATATTTCACTCCCAGCCCAAATTGGATTCCACAGACCACATATTTTCCTAGGAATCTCTTCCTCCATTTTACTTGCCTAGTAAAATCCAAGTTCTAGTTAAAACCAACCCTCCACTAACTCCACACTTGCACACACAATTCACCATGGCTGGGGGAAAATGTACACAGTAACAGTATCTCCTCTCACTTTAAAGTCAGGATGACAGGGGCGCCTGGTGGCTCAGTCGGTTGAGCATTCAACTTGATTTTGGCTCAGGTCATTATCCCAGCATCCTGGGATTGAGCTCCAATTCAGGCTCTGTTCTGAGTGTGGAGCCTGCTTACTTCTCTCTCTCTCCCCTCCACTCCCTCTCTCTTTCCCCCTCCGCCTCTTGCCCTACTCATGCACACACACGTTCTGTCTACATTTAAAATTAAAATTAAAAAATAAAATAGAATGATAAACCTCATGTTAGTTCAGCGTTGTCTAACATTTCTATTACATTTCCTTATTCCATTCACTCTTCCAGATAATTTTCACAACCTACATCTCTTTTCCTGGAAGAGAAAATGGAACTATTCCAATTGCCTACTCACTTTTGGCACTCAGATGTCTAAATAGGCATCTCAAATTTATCCTAACTCAATTGCTCCACCAAATCTTATTCTTTCCCAAACTAGTAAGATGTTTCACCTTTTATTCAATTGTTCAAAAAGCCTTAGTCACCCCTCTCCACACACACACACACACATTCATCTCCTACCCCTTCTTGCCAAACCCAGTACTACCTAGCTCAGGTGACTCATACAAAACCTCCAATAGCTTTCCCTGCCCCCACTCTTGTGTGAACAATACACTCTGTTCCCCATAAAGCAACCAGCAACCCTTTTAAGGTAAATCCTATCACATTCACCTGCTCAACACCCTCCAGGGACTCTGGTCGTATCTAGAATAAAACCCAAAGTGTTCTCCAATGGACTGGGAGACCCTAAAATATTAGTTAGCAAATTAAGGCCAATGTGCAAAATCTGGTCCATTGCATGTGTTTGTAAAAAAGAAAAAGGCTTTACCTGGCTGGCTCAATTGGTTAAGTGTCTGACTTCTGCTCAGGTCATGATGTCACAGTTCGTGGGTTTGAGCCCCACCTTGGGCCCTGTGCTGACAGCTCAGAGCCTGGAGCCTGCTTCAGATTCTGTGTCTCCCTCTCTCTCTGCCCCTCCCCTGCTTGTGCGCTCTCTCTCTCTCTCTCTCTCTCTCTCTCTCAAAATAGTAAATATTAAAATTTAAAAAAAAAAAAACGGCTTTTCTGGACCACAGCCACACCCATGTGCCCATGTAACAGCTCTGGCTTCTTTCCGGCTACAATGTCAAAGATTAGCAGGTATGACAGAGACTTTAAAGCACCCGAATATTTTTACTGAAAACAGTTTGATGTGCCTCTGGTCTCCCCTCACTCGCTGTGCTCCAGCCCATTGGTAAGCTTTCTCTTTCATGCCGCAGGCTGAGCCTGCTTCCACCTCGGGCCTGGGTACCGGGTACCCTCTGTAGCTCTGCCTGGAACATGCTTCTCCCACATGCCCCACAGGCTTCTCTGCTCAAATGTTACCACTGCAAAGAGAACTTCCCTGACTGTGCTGACAAAATAGCACCCTACATTTCCAGCTCCTCACTCTGCTTTACTTCTCTCCGTGGCCTTCATGAGCGACCTCCTATATGCCGTCCCTTGCTTCCCTATGGAATGTAAGTTCCATGAGGGTAGGCCCTTCATTCCAGTCATTCCTGCATGCCCAGCACACTACACATAGGAGCAATTCACTTAAGTACTGAACAAATGTATTGTTTTGATCCTCATTTGATCCTTCCTTTTTGCTCATTTGATTCTTTTTCTTCAAGTTCCTTTATTTTGAATAGATTAGTAGAGGAAAAACAAAACTTAAGAATCATAAAAACGAAAATACTGTAATTGTGTCTGAGAATGCTTAATGTAGGATGATATAAATCATATAACATGCAATCTGAAAGTACATCCCTGATCCGCGTTATGTGCTTAACTCTCATTGTCAGTAATGGAGCCAGAGCAATGCATGAATCGATAGCAGATTACTATTTATTTCTAATAGTTTGAATTCTGGTCTCTAGTCTGGCATGGAAGGAGTTTGGAAGTCATCACTCTGTCCTCGAAACAAGTGAAAATGCCAAATTGTAAATCAACAACTCTTCTTAGATCCATCAGAGAATTGAGATCACATTGCAAGCCACTGCTCCCAAAACTAGAAAAACAGACAGGTGGATACAGAGGATCACAACTTACCTGGGACAGAAACCTCCATGCAAACCAGTACTGGGGTAGGAAAATCTAACCTATAATTGGCTAAGCTTCAGGGTGGACAAGTTTGAGAGGTAAAAACTCCAAGAGGACCAGTCTTAGGAAAGGGCTTCCTATAATTTTCTAAGTTTTACCTCTAGGAATTCTCTTTCATAATGAAGATAGAGAAAAGTCCTCTTCTGCTTTTGGCAGAAGGGGGTAAGTATCCATTTTGAAATACACCCAAAGCATTCATCAATTCTTAACAAGATCTGACCTCACGGGAAATTATTTTACCAGATCCTAAATTTACAAAGTTTTATGAGAGCCATGCTGCCCTGCTTGAGGAAAAAAGAAACAGGAAGCAGCCCCGGGGCACATATTCACCTAACCCTGGCACTACAGAACACTTCCCCTCCCCCATGCCTATCACCACACTGTCCCTGCCTAGTCACCACAGCACGCCATACCAGGCACATCATGTTCGGCTTTCAATAATTACATGGATACTTAAAGGCAAAAGGCACGTTTTAAAGAGACAGAACAAGCGCTCCGATACAGAAAGTGAGTTGGAACTGTTGGACTGAGAAATTTTTAAACTCAATAGGAGAATAAGTATTAATATGCTAATGAAAAAAGTAGACAGCCTTCAAGAACAGAGTAATGTAAGCAGAGGGATGGAAATTAACAGAATCAAAAAATGTTAGAAATCAAAACCACTGGAAATGACTGGATACCGTTGAGGAAAGCAACTGTGAACTTGGGGGTATATCAACAGAAACTTCCCAAACTGGGGTGCCTGGGTGGCTCAATCAGTTAAGTATCTGATGTTTGATTTTGGCTTAGGTCATGGTTTCACAGTTCATGAGATCAAGTCCTTTGTCAGGCTCTGCAGTGGCAGTGCAGGGCCTGCTTGGGATTCTCTGACTTTCCCCCAGCATTCTCTCTCTCATTCTCTCTCAAAATAAATAAATAAATAAACATAAAAAAAAACCAAACAAACAAACTTCCAAAACTGGAAAGCAAAGCAAAAAAAAAAAAAAAATAGGGAACAGAATATCCAAGGACTGTGAGACCACTACAAAGACAGAGCATACATGTAATAATGCGAATACAAGAAAAGAGAGAAATAGAAGAAATATTTGAAGCAATGGAGACTAAGAATTTCCTAAAATTAATGTCAGACAGCAAACCACAGATACATAAAGCTCAAAGAGCAGGATAAACACACACACACACACACACACACACACACACACACACACAAATTACAACTAGGCAAACTGCAGAAAATCAAAGATAAAGAAAGAATCTTGAAAGAGGACTAAGGCAAAAAATATCTTCTCTAGGGGCACCTGGGTGGCTCAGTCAGTTAAGCATCCAGCTTCGGCTCAGGTCATGATCTCACGGTTCGTGGGTTCGAACCCCGCATCGGGCTCTGTGCTGACAGCTAGCTCAGAGCCTGGAACATGTCTTTGGATTCTGTGTCTCCCTCTCTCTCTGACCCTCCCCTACTCGCGCACTCTCTCTCTCTCTCAAAAATAAATAAAAAACATTAAAAAAAATTTTTTTAAATCTTCTCTATAGAGGAGCAACAAGAACAATATCAGACAACACTTCAGAAACCATGCAATTAAGGAAAGTGGAATGCAATATTTAAAGTATTGAGGGGAAAAGATAATAACAATAAAGTATTAAGAGGGAAAAAAGCTAGAATTCTGTATCCTGTGAAATAATCCTTCAAAAGTGAAGGAAAGACACAAATGCCATAGGATTTCAATGATATATGTAATCTAAAAAACAAAACAAATGAACAAAACAGAAACAGACTTAGATACAGAGAACAATCTGGTTGTCAGAGAAGAGAGGAGGTGGGAGGGATAGGTGAAGCAGAGAGTTGGACAATTAACCAACTGAACTACAAACGTACCCCTTATTTAAGGTTTTTAACAGCCCTGACGGGCACCTGGGCGCTCAGTGGATTGAGCCTCCAACTTCGGCTCAGGTCATGATCTCACGTTCGTAGGTTCGAGCCTTGCATCAGGCTCTGTGCTGACAGCTCAGAGCCTGGAGCCCGCTTCGGATTGTGTCTCCCTCTCTCTCTGCCCCTCCCCCTCTCATGCGCTGTCTCTATCAAAAATAAAAATAAAACATTAAAAAAAATTTTAAAACAGCCTAGACAAACACATTCAAATAATTAACCACATATCAAAAAGGCATAGATAGTTTAGGGTTTCTGTGTCTGGAATCAGGCAGAACCAGTTCAAACTCCAGGCTCAGCAACTTTCTAGCTATATAGTTACCTAAGTAACTCATCTATAAAACAAAATTGGTGAAACCCATATTTCGTATGTTAATTGTAAGGATTAAATATGAAGAATATGCAAATTAACCTAACTCTCTGTCCAGCCAATTCTAAGGTTTAATGATGGAGTGTAAACACTATAAACCTTAACTTTCTGTTTATACTAACTGCATAAATTGGCTTAAAGGTAACAATTTTATAGCTGACCTCTAGTAAATATATAAAATGCCAGAGCATGCATTTTGTGGACATCACTGCAGCTGTACCTCACTTGAAAATTTTTCTTGTATCTTACATTTATTAGTTTTTCAATAATGTTTCATACTTCATAATAGTATAAAACCTTTTAAAAACGAGAGGGGAATTAAAAAGGTAAAAAACAAACCAACAGTTTTCTATTTTCTCCAAGGGATGGAGGAAATGATCCTAGAAGTGCATTTTATAAATTTCTCAACCTCCAGGGTGCCTGGGTGACTCAGTTAAGCATTCAATCAATTCTTGACTTCAGGTCAAGTCATGATCTCAGAGTTGAGAGGCTCTGCGCCGACAGCTGACAAGGGATTCTCTCTCTTCCTCTTCCCTGCCCTCCCCTACTCTACATGCACACCTGCTCTCTCAAAAATAACTTAACAACAAGAACAAAGTATCTCAACCTCCAGTCTTCCTATTATGGCATCCAGGCAGACCACTGGCCCATTATTCACAGCCACAGGGAATGCCTGCTACACACTTCTGTGTATGATTCACTTCTGTATTTTCTTTTGACCCTTTTTCTAGCAAAGAAGATAAAACTTCAACTGATATTAGCTAAATTTGCTTTGAATTTATCTCATGCTCAAATTTCCTTATAAACTATAAATACCAACTACCTTCTATGTACTAAATATTTTCTCTACTTCAGGAAATATGTTGCTAATTTCCTAAGTGATTTGCACAAAATAAGCCATAATGCTGAAGGCAAAAAACAAATAATTTTTGGTTCAGTCCTATGGTAACAAGGCTATATTTTTCCCTATTTGGAAATGCACCTAGGTAAGACTTGTCAGCCAGCTTGAATATAACATACCATGAAGGTAAGACCCACTTTTAAGTGCTTCAAGGATATTTTTGATGTTTTACCACTCACAAAGATAAAAGGAGCAGTGTATTGTATTGTATTCTGTATTACTCCATTACTTTTTTTACATTCCATTTTAAAAGAAAACACGTAATGGTACAATCAGAGCATTACAGAACTAAAAAAGACACTCATTCTAGCCCTTTACCTCACTCCAAAGCAAGTCTGAATTTATTTGGTAGTATATTTGATTAAAATCTGATATTAGGGGTGCTGATAGCTTACTCAGTTGAACATCAGACTTCAGCTCAGGTCATGATGTCATGGTTCATGAGTTCGAGCCCCACATCAGGCTCTGTGCTTTCAGGGCAGAGCCTGCTTCGAATCCTCTGTTCTCCTCTCTCTCTGCCCCTACTCGTCTCACCTTCTTGCCCTTTCTCTCTCAAAAATAAATAAAAACATTTTTTAAAAAACCTGATCTTAACTTTCCCAGTAATGAATTTTATTATTTTCAAATATTGGGAAATTACCTTTCAGTAAAACAAACATCTTTGAAAATTATGATATTTTAAATGTTTATTGAGAGAGAGAGAGAATCCCAAGCAGGATCCATGCTGTCAGCACAGAGCCTGATGTGGGTCTCGATCCTATGAACCATGAGATCATACCCTGAGTCAAAATCAAGAGTCAGACACGCAACCGGCTGAGCCATCCAGGTTCCCTGATTTACTCATTTTTTGCAGAGCAGCAGCCTTCAGACTGGTCTTTCCATGATCTCTTCACCAATCCCAGCTTTGCATCTACTACTAGATAGGTGGCCCAAACAAATCTGACCATCATTTCCCTTCCTGCAACCTTAAATTACCTCTACTACCTTTCACATAAAGCACAAACTGTGACAAATGGAGACAAGGCCCTCAGCAGGGCACCCTTCCGACCTCTGCAGACTTCCCACATACCCACTGGGCAACCCCTCCACCTAAACACTAGGCTGTTCTTCGCTGTGGTACATGGAGATCCTCCTGTGTTAAACCTCTCCATCTCCTCCTCCATTCTTCAGCACTAAGTTGGTCATAATCTTTAAAAGGTAACTAAATTCTCCTGAGAGGAGAAATGCTGGCCAAGACTGGCCAAATGCTGTCTGTGCCTCCACCATACTCCAGACAGAACTCCAACATGACACTTCACACTGTACAGAAATTATGTTGCACAATCGTCTCCCTCCTTCCAAGTCTGCAAAGCATAATCAGATCATACTCATTTTTGTTCAAAGTATTAAGTTTGTGTTGGGTGCTAAGTATTTACACAATTGTAAACTTTTTGTCTTCTTTAAACATGCTATTTCCTCTGGCAAATTTCACCATGTCCTACATCCAGTTTATTTTTTGTTTTGTTTTTTAAAGTAGGTTTCATGCTCAGCGTGGATCCCATCACGGGCTTGAGTTCATGACCTTGAGATCAAGACCTGAGCTGAGTCCGTCACCTAACCGACAGAGCCACCCACGTGCCCCTTCTACGTCCCGTTTGAAAGTTGCTCTCAGGTATCATTCTTGGGAAAAGTTTTCAATTAGCAATAATCGCGCCTCATTGGCTACGATGCTGCCACTGCGCAAAGCTTTCTCAGGTATCATTCTTAACTCTACAAGAAACTTCTCCAATTACTTATTATTTACATGATCTTGGAAACATCATTTACCCTCTCTGCACCTATTTCCTCTACCACAAAATGGAATATTATCAACTTTACAGTTATTGTAAAAGTAGAAGAGTTAATGTATCTGAGATACTCAGAACAGAGTCTGGCACTTGGTGTTCACTACTCCTATTATTTATTCCAAGTGATAATGTTGATGCCTACTTAACCCACATTATTAAAGAAGAAATTCAAGATGACTCACTTAACTGCAAATGATACATCCAATTAAGGGGTTAAATCCACAATGTATAAAGAACTCATAAAACTCAACACCAAAAAAATATAATAATTAAAAGGTAGCAGATGACCTGAATGGAAATTTTTCCAAAGATAGATGGTGGGTAACAGACACCTAACGGCCCTACATCAATGCCCAGCATGGGGTCTGCTTCAGATTCTTTCTCCCTCTGCCCCTCTCCCCGACTTGCACTCCCTCTAAAATAAAAACACAAACAGAAACAGAAAAAAAACAATGAGGCATCACCTTAAATCAGTCACAATGGCTAGTATCAAAAGCACAAGAGATAAAAAAAAAAGTTGGTAAGGATGTGGAGAAAAGGGAACCTTTGTGCACTGTTGGTGGGAATGCAAATTGGTGTAGCCACTGTGGGAAACAGTATGAAGATTCCTCAAACAATCAAAAATAGAAATACCATATGACCTAGTAATTCCACTCCTAGGTGTTTAAAGAAAAACAAAACCTCTAATTGAAGATATATTCATCCTTATATTTATTGCAGATTTACAATAGCCAAGATATGAAAGCAGCCCGAGTCCACCAACAGATAAATAAGGTATGATGTATCTATAGGTACATCATAAGGTATCTACACTATAGATATTATGTATATGTAAAAATAATGAAATACCAACCAGCAATTTAAAAAAAGAGATCTTGCCTTCTCCAACAATATGGATGGACCTCGAGGGTATTTTGCTAAGTGAAGTCAGAGAAAGACAATTATTATTATATGACTTAGTTATATATGGAATCTAAACAAATGAATGATAGTTTTTTTAAAAAGACTCATAGAGCGAGACACTGATACGGGTGGTGGGAGAAACAGGTGAATGGGATTAAGAGATATAAACTTTCAGTTATAAAGTCATGGGGATGAAAAGTACAGTGTAGGAAATATAGTATTGTGTAATATACAGGATTGTTGAATAACTATGTCATAGTACACCAGACACTAACGTAGCATTGCATATTGACTAGATTTCAATTAAAAATTTTTCTGGCTTAAATATAAAATAAAAAATAAAATGTTCTCATTGGTTAAAAACCAAGTGATTCATTTATACTGGTGTTTGGTACACAGGATATAAAGGATAAGTAGTTATCTTAGTGTACCTAAAACCATTGATCATTTTTTACCACCATTTGGCAGCTGATAAGCATATCAAATTTTATCTGTTTCTACTAGGTCTTAAAGATTGAATTCCTGCTGCTCACTGCTTCAGAAAGTGCCTACGGTCCTACTCTTGGCTCAAGTCCAGAGGCTCAAAAAATTTATAAACCCTTCACTGGAGGTGAAATGATAACCTCTTTATGAATGTGTAACAACTTCACCTCGAGTTCAAAAAAAAGCATGTAAATTCCACTCATGGTCTTCTACCTTCAATCAATTCCTCTCTGACTCATGATGCTCCCCCTCTGATATCTAATAAGCATCCCAATATAAACCATTCAAAGCTTAATTTGGCCCTCCTACACCCTGTCCATAATGCAATCCTTCCCATCACCACTGAGGTTGGCAGTTCGACCCTACCAGTATTTTACACCAAAAACACCTGGAGTCATTCTGAACTCTCATACCACGTCTGAATTCCCAGCAAATCTACCTTCAAATGAATATCCAAGTTCCAACTTCTTACCACCATACATTCTGGTTTCAGATTGTTTTTAAATATTCTGTTCTTAAGCTTTGTTTTAAAATGCTTTTCCAAGGGGCACTTGGCTGGCCCTGTTAGAAAAGCATGGGATTCTTGATCTCAGGGTCATTGAGTTTGAGCCCCATGTTGGGTGTAGAGATTACATAAACAAAACTTTAAAAAAGGAAATGCTCTTCCAGCCTCTGTCTTTGCTCCCTTATAGTCAATTCTTCAGTCTGAGTGACCCTTTAAAAATATAATTCAGATCATAACTTTTCTCTCCTCAAATTCCTCCAATGGCTCCTCATCTTCTCAAAGATCAAGTCCTTTCAAATCAAACCCAGCCCTAGAACACACCAAGCATAAGGAAATGTAAGCTCCAAGAAGCTGGAATTATTTTTTAATATTTTGTTGATAGCATCACCAATACCTAGAATCCTGATAGGACAATATAATAAAGTAATGTATATTTGAATAAATGATCTTGCCTCAGAGGGGATTTACACTTGCTATTCTCTCTGCCAGGAATGCTCATCCCTCAGACACCTGCAGGACTTCCTGCTCTGCTCCTTCACAGGTTTGCTCAAACGTCACCTATCAGTAAGGTGTTACTTACCAACCACCCTTACTTAAATTGCATTACAAATTCTCTATCCCTCCCTCCACTTTGTTTTCCTTCACAGAATTTCCACCACCTCACCCCTCCCTCTATATTATTCATCTGTATATTGCATGTCATCTCCCATCCACACAC
Source organism: Suricata suricatta (assembly GCF_006229205.1). Lineage (NCBI taxonomy): Eukaryota > Metazoa > Chordata > Mammalia > Carnivora > Herpestidae > Suricata > Suricata suricatta. The sequence goes on from NC_043709.1 coordinate 87,204,680, forward strand.
TTTTAAGTTCAATGTTATCAAGAATGTTTTGATCACTGCTGAGCCCCTAGCATCTAGGCACCACTTTTCAAATGCTTTAAGCATTTGCATTTCATTAATCTTTTATTAAACTTGAAAGCTAACAGTTAACTTCATGACATCCCTAGTAAAACAGCAAATTTCTTTGCTAGAAATACTTGCTCAAATATCTCCAGTATAAATACCTTGACTTCCATCTTAAGCCACAGAAGTAACTTAAGAACTGACATAAACTAAGATTAAGCAGATAACTCATACTTCAGCACTGCCAAATCACATCCAAGAAGTTGTCTGTACTTATTTAGTAGATCTTAAGTAATGATATGAAGTCATTCAGAAAATTTTGTGACCCCCCCCCACTACCTATTTAAAATATGAAGAGAAAATAACAAAAGAAAGTTCAGTATCACTAGATCAGCATAAAATATAAATACATATACAGTATTTATTGATTTCAAGATCATGCTAAGTGAAAGACAAACACAATAGAGAACATACTGTATGATTCTGTTTATTTAAATTTTAGAAAATGCAAACCAATCTATATGGAGACTATAGCTCAGTGGTTGCCTGGGATGGGCTGTAAGAGAAGGACGGAATACAAATAGGCATAAGGAAACTCATGGGAGGTGACAGAAATGTTCTGTCTTAACTGTTGACTTCAAGGTTAAGTGCATCTGTCAAAACTCACCTAACTGTACAATTAAGATTGATTGAAAGATAAAATACTTATTGAAGATGAAAATGAGATTATTTTTGTAATCACCCATGATTGGAAAGCTTTTTATTCCCCAAGGATAATCAGAAAGATGAAGGACCCTAACCCTACATAGACTTCTTCCAATGACAAGAAAAGACCATATCCCAAGTGGGTAAGGGTAAGACATGCAGACTAAGACTGTACTCTTCAAACCATGCTCATCAAAACAAGGACTAGAATAACAGCATGCCGTTTTATAAATGGGGGAAAAAAACAGGTATGGGGGTTCACCACAGAACTCACCAACTCTTTTAACTCAGCTAATACTCCCTTCCAGAAAATGTCATTATAGAAAATCTCTCCAACTATATTTTCAAGTATGCTGCTGTATTAACTACATGACAATAAAACTATAAGCAATCTCAATGCCAAGCAATAAGAAACGGCTAAATAAGTTATGGTATAAGAAAGAGTAAGATCTATACAGAGGTCTTGAGTAAAAGCCAAATCCTAAAACTGAGTGTATAACAATTTTAGAAGCAAACACAGAAGTTTGGGAAGGAATCATCAAAATATTTATCTGGACACCAGGAAAAGTGAGGACTTTCATTTTATCCTTACTTCCCATACTATTAATTTCTTCATTTTTGGCAAATATAATTTATTAACAAAGAAACTAAGATATATTTTTTAAAGACTATCAAGGTTGAAGACAAATTGTGAATGAAGTGTTGACTGTTCTTAATTACATTTTGAAAAAATTAGATATTTTGGTTGATTTAGGGAATAACATACAGTGGAAGAGATTCACAGAAACTTAAACTAAGCTTTCTTACCTTCTATAAAGAATGACATTTACTACAATCTTTTAAGGGTATTATTCAGGTATTAAAAAGATATTCCGGTAGTAAGAAAATAACCAGCTAGCTTTCTTAATTTCTGAAATTCAAGAAGACATACCTGGAAATTTCCTGACCCACTCTTCCATAGTGTTGCAGAAGATGTGAATATCAAACTATCCATGCTGGGCCCAGCTATTAAGAGTAAATATGCTCATGTTTTACAATCTATTATTATTCCTTTGCTACATACTCTCCAAAAAAAATTTTTATGTTTTTCTAAAAGGAAAGGAGCCAAAAATATAATAATCATACACAAGAGCTATTAGGCATAGATCCCTGAAATGCTTTTGATAAATATATAACTCCTTGGCAATTCCATAATAAATAAACTTCATAATAATTCGTAAGATTTTTCTTATAAGACATATAAAGTCATAAGATTTTTCCTTAGCCAGAAGCATATAAATATTGAAGAGAAAAAAGTTCCTGGGAGAGAGCGGATAATGCTCTGGGACCACAATAAAACATTTAAATAGAGAGAGAGAAAGAGACAGTGTGAGCAGGGGAGGGTCAGAGAGAGAGGGAGACACAGAATCTGAAGACAGGCTCCAGGCTCTGAGCTAGCTGTCAGCACAGAGCCTGAAGCGGGGCTGGAACCCATGAACCATGAGATCATGACCTGGGCCCAAGCCAGACGCTTAACCGACTGAGCCACCCAGGAACCCCTGTGTATGCCCTGTGTATGCAAAGGTATAAAAGGCTTAAAAACAAACAAACAAACTATAACTATACAGAAAGTGTCCCCCAACTATTTTACAGACTCCAACCATATTTTTCCATTTTAATTTTATCTGAATATCTAACACTTCTGTTGACCATATATTATTAAAACAAGAATTCAAAGACAATAAAAGATGTTTTAAATAATTGTGGCAAATTCTATCCTTTTAAGAGTACTTGCATATTTAAAACATTTTATTAAGGTGTGAAAGGGGAAAAAAGTTTTACAGTCAAAGATTTACTGACATGATTATCAATGCTTTTAATCAGAGTTAAACAAATCTTAAAATACGCATTGAGACTTAATTACTGTCCATCTTAATTTCCTTTCATCTGAAATTCAGAAGCCATGTGTCCACTTTAGGGAAGATTTATATATGAAAAAGTTTATTAGAAAAATAAACAACTTTAAATTTTACAATATTTTCCACTTCCAGAATTCTTTTATATAGAGCAGATGTGCCTTATGGTTTAACCATAATTTGGTTTACAAAATCTCGTTTGGTCCTTAAGATACAAAAACACAAATGGTGAAATGTTGGTCACTATTAAGAAATTCAATGTAAAATGTTTTAAAAACACCATTTGTTGCAGGTACCTAATACGGGAATATTTACTGAAAAGTATAAATGACTTTCATTGAAATTTACTGTACTTATTACCAAAATTAACATTATCATATCAAAATGTAGATGAAGTTGTGTGGTTCAGGTTTATTTTTCCAAAAATTTTATCAGCTATACCAGGAACTGGCAAAACTGTCCTTAAACGATCAGAAAGTAAGTATTTTAGGCTTGCAGGCCAGAAGTTCTCACTAGTCAACTCCGCCACTCCAGGGAGAAAGCAGTGACAGACAATCTGCACATGAATGGCTATACCTGTGGGCTGCAGTTTGCCTGCTGCTGAACTAGACAATGGATTTTGAATAAGAGACTGATTATTTCAGGTGCCATATTACAAATATGTCACATATGGGGGTTAGGAGGAACAATATAAATGAGTAAACGTCACTAAATGAACTATTGTAAGTTAAAAATTTCACTTGTTTCCCAATCTTAATTGTATGTGTGGATATATATGTTATAAAATTATTTCATTTCAATTCTGTATTCTTTTTGGTGTGTTACTATAGTATCAGACCAAAGTCAGATAAGCAGCAAAGTACCATGAGTGATGGAGTACTCACAGGCTAGCTAATCAATAACCATGAAATTAGGTTTTGACATCTAAATATTTCCACACAATGGAAAAATTAATTTGCTGTGCCCCTAAAGAAAATGAGATGTTACTTCAGATGTCGTTTTAAAATTCAATTGAACTGTTACAATTTTGAAGCTAAATGTGATTTGCTTTGTTTTATTAGAAAAAATACTCAGGCAAGGTCTACAATCATCGGTCAATTAAGAATGACTTACAAGAACATGAGGCAATAAAATAAAAAATACAGGTACAAACTATATATCTGAAACACTTCTATTTGGCAATTTTATAACAAATCAAAAATTTAAAAGAACAAAGGAGATCGCAGATTACTTCGTAGATACAGAATAAAGCAATTGATGAAGTGCTTAAGCAAAAGAAAACAAAAAAGTAAAACACACTGCTTTTTTCTTTTTAAAAAATAAAATCACATTTGTTACAGATCAAATGGATAATACCCTTATTAAACAACCATTCCAGAATGTCTTATAGTAGCAGTGCTTTTATTTGCACTTCATTTAATTTTTATATGACTCATTTCATGTATATAGCTCTTTACCCCACTGTTAACGAATAAAGTCTCCCATAATTTTTATTATTTTTAAAATTTTTTAAAGTAAATGAGAAATGATTTATGTATCATGGAACCTTTCCCATTTTGGAACCAAAGGCTTAATTCTATATTTTTGTCTATTCTTTTCTTTAAAAAATTTAGTGTAAAAACTGCTGGTTTTTATATCACTGTAGTAAAGTGAAAACTCCTGAATCAGGAGTATTTTCTGCAGTTTCACTGCATATAACCACATATACTTTACAATATGTCCTTCCAACAGTAAGGAAATAATTGATTTCACGGTCACTGTCAGAAATGAGTGCCATAATTCTATTATGGGTATAGGTCCTCCCTCAAAGACTTTCTGGAAGGATGTTCAATGTGTTTTGTTCTTATAGATATTAACAGTAGTACATAGTCCCTTAAGTCTGCAAAGACATTTATTGTTAAAGAAGGTGCTTTATTAACAATTCCTCTGGCAGCACTAGTGAATTACAATATCCTTCAATATTATTTCTACCCATAATATATACATTTAACTTTCATGCCTCTAGAAAAACATCTACAGTACATTTCATAATATAAAAATATATTACAAATCTGCTGAATTATTTACAAGCAATGTTCTATTATCTCTATGCAACATTTGTTTGATACAATACTAACAAGTTACACATATTTCCATTTCTGTAAGTTAAAAAAAATCCATATGGCTTCTTGCTTACCAAGCAAGAAAGTGATTTTATTTTCCTTTTCAAAACCAACTTTGGTGCATAAAGGATTCAGTTTGAAGATACTTAAAAAAAAAAAAATACAACTTTTCTTATGTTAAGAAAAAACAGCTCATAAACCAAATGCTTTCCGCAGAAAAAAAATAGAGGCTTATATAGGTTAAAATGAAAATATGAGGATTATTCAAATAACTTGAAATAGAGGTTTTTCAAAAACCGTTAACAGATTAGTTATATAGGTAAATATTAACATACTGTACTCCATGAGAAAACCCTACTCCTGAAAAGGGAGCCACCAGACATACTGCAACACTCTTTAACAGAAATTTTCAGCCCTAATTCGATAGACGAATTTTTAGTTGATTGCAAATGTCGGTTCACTGTTTGCTTAAATACAAATTGAACACTTTTCTTATCAGAGTTCTGCAAAAGAACACAAATGGCAACCAATCACATCTATTTATCATAATTGAAAGGTAAATTATCTCTTGATAATTTTCATTGTCTAAATATTTCCTAATATGACTTCAAATCAATGACACTGTCAAGAAAATATCCTTACAGTGCTTTTGGTATTTTTAAGGGCACATGTTGTCATTGTTTTCCTTTCCAATATAAACTATTGTAATTGCTAATGGGGGAAAAAAGCAGCTTAAAGCAGCAAGCATGCAAAGCCTTTAAGAAGCTGTTCCACTAAGTTGCCAAAAGAGTGTTTGCTCAGTCTCCCACAGTACCATTCCATGAAAATGTGGATATACAGTAATATATTAATATATTCCACAGAAGAGCCTACTTCATTCACAGAATGTTTACACTAAGCATAAATATTATTCTAAATACCGGATTTAAGGAAGAAAAAAAAAAGGAAGGGGGTTATGACTCTAATGTGCAACTTTTACTAAACCCATTGTCAGTGACTAAGACTGCAGGTGTCCCCGCTTGTTTGCTTTTTATGTATTTATTTATTTTTTACCTCTTCAACCTCTTCTGCGGCATTGTTCTAGAAAAAGAGAAAAGGGAATATTCTTTTATTTGACTGGATCAAAACAACATTAAGTATTTCAAAAGAGACATTAAAAACATTAATAAGATACAGGCAGTGTGATAATCACTGATCATTTATTTCCAAAGCACTCATACATTAATGGATGCAAATTGTTACATAATATACCTTTTTAATAATTCCTTTTTATGTAAACTAATGTGATTCTAAAAAAGTATCATGTCTAACACATGCATGTTAACCAACTAGGACTTTAAAACTGATGTTTAAATCTTGAATAAACAGGTTTAGTTTCATTTCGAATATATTTTCAGAAGGTTTATCATGCTTTCATTTTGAGATGTGTATAAGCCACAAACAGGTCAGAATAATCGCTTTATTCTTTTTACCTAATTTCACAAGTTCTCCAAATCAAAATCCAGCCCTCACTCACACATTACACCACAGCAAATGTAGCCAGTTCTATTAATCTGTACCACCTTAAGAAAGATTCCATTCTAATTCCGGAATAGCAGAAGCATTAAACTTTAGACTTAAAATTATATGGTAAGACAGGGGGCAGTAATAAAGTTAAAAGAAATAACCTCCACAGATGCATTTAATGTCTTAAGAACATCTTCATTACCCAAGAATGAAATCAATTCAGAATTGCAGACTTTAACACTTTTCAGAACATACAATGCAATTCCTATGCTCTTTTGAACAGTAGTTCTGCACCTACATGATTTTTTTAAAATGTCACTTTCATTAAAATATATCTAAATTGCTTCCTATATACACAAAATAGCAAAAATAAGCTGGTCTGTGAAAAAAGACCCTTAGAGGGGGAAGTAGAATGCAAGGCAGAAACACAAAAGTTAGTCTGAATCTTATAATTAAGATGCATGCCCCTTTGTCAACTCTGTGCCTTCAGGGATGTTTACAACCAGTTCTAATAGCAGGGTGGTTCTCCCCAAATATCACTCTTTTAGAATGCTAATTTTAATTACTCCCTTCAAAGAGTAAGCAGAAATAAACCCTAAATTAAGTACCAGTAAATAAAGAATATTCAATTATTTTTCTTGTAAAGAAAAAGGTAAATCGTGACTTTGCCACATTTTTGATAATGGATTTCCCTCATTCCCTTCCCTTAAGGTAATTTCACCATGTTTTATGCTAGTTAATTTTTTAATAACACAGTTCCATCCCACAAAAAACAAGCTTTTATTGTACTTATTATCAGCATCGGCACTAGAAGATGTCTGAAACAATCCGGGGGAGGGGGGGAGGCCTGGGGGCTCCGTCAGTTAAGCACCCAGCTCTTGATTTCAGCTCAGGTCCTGATCTCAAGGTCGTTGGACTGAGCTCTGAGATAGCATCTATGCCGACAGCGTGGAGCCTGCTTGTGATTCTCTCTCCCTCTCTCTGCCCTCTCTCTCCTCTCAAAATAAATAAACTTAAAAAATAATACTTTGGGAGGAATAGGGAAAATCTTGATGTTTCTACAAGGCAAGGCTCATTCATTAAGTGAGAATTTCATTCTCAGAAGATACATTAAATTATAGAAATCCTATTATACTGAATAACATTCCAAAAAATTGAGTAATAGAATGAACAGAACCTTCAGAGTGTTTAACTGCTTCAGAATTTGGCATAGGGCAGAATCTCTTTATGATAGTTAAAATTCACATTTGGGATAAAATTTGGGATTATCAATTATTATATCTTATTCAACATATTCTTATGCAAAATACATATCAAGTTGAGACTCATTTCTTAAAACATAGAAAATCTGCTCATAAAGAGTGCCTTCTAAGCATTTCCCCCACTTTCTGAATCACCCTAATATACATCCTTTGATGGAGGCAGTGTGGAGTTCAGTCATATCCTATCTGAGCAACCTTAGGCAAGCTATTTAAACTCTTGCCTCAGTTTTCCAATCTGTAAAAGAGACAGTAACACCTACTTCACAGGCTGCTGTGAGGATGAAGTGTATGTAAAGCACCTAGCAAAGTGACTCAGCACATAGTCAGAAATGTTGGTCTCTTCTCCTTCCCCCCCTATACCTTCATAAGCACAGCACACTAAAACAAAGGTCAGATCAGAAAATTATTAGCAATGTAAACACTGAGCTACCTCTTAAAAACAAACACAACAATATTTAAACTGCTCTAAAAAGTTTGGGTAGAGTAGAAGTTTATAAACTTCATCATTCATGGTATGTTAGGGCATTTGCAGCATATTCCCAGATCCACAAGTCTATTATAAAAAGAATTACATACTTAAACAAAAGGCATTTATTTTCAAAATAGTGTTTGTGTGTGTATGAATATGAATATATATATACACACACACACACACACACACACATATATATAGACATTACAATCTAAGCTATATAAGATAAATCTGGAATTAACCTGGCATATAAACTTTACCAAAATAATTATCTTTCTGGATTCTATAATTTATAAACCTTTGTAATATAATTTCCATATACAAAGCTCCAGAAAGCAAGCTATGCTTGGTACTGAAATTCAGTACTTAAAATAAGTCCTAACCTTATATCCAAAATTTAGGGAAATTTAAGACTATGATTCAAAAATTAAAACATCAAATCAAGAATTAAATTACCTGTATATGTTTGGATCCAAAAGCAAGGCAGTATCTTTGGGTAGCTTTGATAAATGAACTACTTTAGTTTTTAATTGATGTCGTTCACTTTCATTCACCCACACGTCAGGCAGACTATGAATTAAAAAACAAGTCATCAATGAAATAGCATTAATTTTAAACTTACCCTATCATATGACTTCACAATACCCAGACTTTTCTGCTAGCATGACTGAGTCACAGACGTTAACAAGTTTCTCAGAAGCCAAAGAAATAGCAATGGGATGCAGAGTCCTAGCTAAAAAAGGATAGTGAAATTTCAGGCACGAATTTGGGAATGAATTAGGAATTTTTGGTGGCAAAGCTATATCAAACTTAGAAACACACATTATAAAACACTGCCTTGTCTTTTAGTCCACTGAGTAAAAGTCATGCTTGAGCTCAAATTGATGGATAATGTGACAATGAGGTTTTTTTTTTAATTGAATTATAGTTGACATCCAATGTTATTATTAGTTTCAGGTATACAACATAGTAATTTGACAACTCTAGACATTACTCTTTCACCATATCAAATTATTATGGTACTACTGACTATATTCCTTATGCTAACACCAAGTTAAGAAATAAGTAAATACTCAGGCAAATTAAACTCTACTTTAAAAATGCACATGTGACCAAAGTCCTGAATTTCAAAGAAATTTAATCATATCAGGAAGTTCAAACAGAAGCAATTAGTTTGATATCTTTACTAATCAACATCCAATATACTAAAAATACAAAGATACTTGAATATTTTCTTTAATGTTTTTTATTTATTTTTGAGAGACAGAGAGAGACAGTGCGAGCAGGGGAGGGTCAGAGAGAGAGGGAAACATAGAATCCGAAGCAGGCTCCAGGCTCTGAGCTGTCATCACAGAGCCGGACGCGGGGCTAGAACCCATGAACCGTGAGATCATGACCTGAGCCGAAGCCGGACGCTCAACTGACTGAGCCACTCAGGCGCCTCGATACTTGAATATATTTTAAAGAAACTATGTTTATAACCTTAATATAAAAAGAGCCCTTACAAATCAGTATGAAACAGCTGAATATTCGTTAGGGGAGACACAGGATACAAACCAGCAATTCACTAAAGATAAAAACGGTTTAAAAATTATCTTACTTGTAATCAAAGAAATATAAAATGTAAGAATGGTAACAGTGTTAATAACAAACCAGAGAAATAAGTTCTCTAATGTAGTAGGTAGGATTATAATGGGCACAAACTTTTAGGAAGGCAAGGCATATTGAAACCCATTAACATTTTGCATAGTTTGTGTACTGACAGATCTTAATATCTCTTTAACAATAGAGAAAAATGAGTAACTTTAGTGTTGCAGCAAAAAAAAGGAGTTCATTAAATAAATTTTACAGAGGCCATTTCAAAATATTTTACGGTAGCATTCTCACAAAACCTGGATGGGGTGTGTGGAAAATATTCTATATTAATGGAAATTTGGTAGTCACAGGATTTTTTAAAAACTAGATTTCTTTACCAATATGCTACTATGTGTTGTAAACTCTCAAATCTATTGAAGAACTCCTAAATTTGCATCATATTAACATCTCCTTAGAATGAAGTCTGAGAAATACTGTAGAAAAATATTAAGTAACAAAGACAAATGTTAACCATGTAGTATTAATTTCTGAAAAACCCAAGTATACACAATGAGAGTCCATTCATTTCATTCTTGGTATTTACTGATTTTATCCCAAACTTCTATGATATACCTTTATTACTTTTTCTAACAAGAAAAAAAATTTTAATAAAAAGATAAAAGGAGGGGCACCTAGGGGGCTCAGTCAACTAAGCATCTGACTCTTGATTTTGGCTCAGGTCATGTTCTCACAGTGAATGGGTTCAAGCCCTGCATCCAGCTCTGCACTGACAGTATGGAGCCTGCTTAAGCTGTCTGTCTGTCTCTCTGCCTTTCTCTCTCTCATTCTCTGCTCCTCCCCCACTTGTGCTCTCTCTCTCCAAAATAAATAAACATTTAAAAATGATAAGAGGAAAATTAAACATGAAAAATCTAATTAAGAAACATCAGGGCCAAAAAAATATAATGCTTTTGGAAAACTAGCCAAATCATTTTGTTATGACTGTGAACTAGAAAATGTTTAGAAATTTTTTAAACAAACGATACAAATAAAGGCACAACAAAGGCTACTGGCGTACTGCATGAGGGTCATTTAAAAATTGTAAAAAACAGGGGCACCTGCGTGGCTCAGTTGGTTAAGTGTCCAACTTTGGCTCAGGTCATGATCTCACAGTTCATGGGTTCAAGCCCCACATCAGGCTCTGTGCTGAATGCTTCCTCAAGCCTGGAGCCTGCTTGGAATTCTGTCTCTCCTTTCTCTCCCCTCCCCCACTTGTGCTTGGTCTCACTCTGTCTCTCAAAAATAAATAAGTGTAAAAAAAACCTTTTTTAATCATAAAATAATCACATCCTAAAAATGATTAAAAATTGCTACAACTTTTATTAAAAACAAAAAAACAGCTAGTTGTAAAGTCTGTACCTTGAGTCAGGTACCGTAAGAGCTTTCACAGATTCTTTAACCCTGATAGGTCAAAATGTATTGCAGTCTAACTTTTATAATTTCTTCTATATTAAAATACAGTAACTTAAATCTTTGAGTATAAGATCATAATAAAAATATAAGTGTCTGTGGGGCACCTGAGTGACTCAGTTGGTTATTAAGCATCCAACTTAAGCTCAGGTCATGACCTCACGGTTCATGAGTTCAAGCCCAACCTGGGGATCCATGCTGTCAGTACAAAGTCACTTCAGATCCTCTGTCCCCCTCCCTTTCTGCCCTTCACCCAGACGGGCCCAATTACACTCACTCTCAAAAATAAACATTAAAAATAAATGAATGAATGAATAAATAAATAAATAAACAAATAATAATAAACAACATTAAAAAGAGGGGCACTTGGGTGGCTCAGCTGGTTAAGTGTCCAACTTCAGCTCAGGTCATGATCTCACAGTTTGTGGGTTTGAGCCCCGCATCAGGCCCTGTGCTGACAGCTCAGAGCCTGGAGCTTGCTTCAGATTCTGTGTTTCTCTCTCTCTCTCTCTGCCCCTCCCCCATTCGTGCTGTTTCTCTCTGTATCAATAATAAATAAACATAAAAAAAATTTTTTTAAACATTAAAAAGAAAATAAGAGAACAAACTAAGGGTGGATATGGGGGAGAGGGAATATGGGTAATGGGAATTGAGGAGGGCACTTGTTGGGATGAGCACTGGGTGTTGTATGTAAGCCAATTTGACAATATATTACATTAAAAAAAAAAAAGTAAAAGAAAACAGGGGCACCTGGGTGGCTCAGTTGATTAAAGCATCTGACTTCGGCTAGGTCATAATCTCACGGTTCATGAGTTGAAGCCCCATGCTGGGCTCTGTGCTAATAGCTCAGAACCTGAAGCCTGCTTCAGATTCTGTGTCACCCTCTCTCTCTCTGCCTTTCCCCACTAACTCTCTCTCAAAATTAAACATTAAAAAAAAATTTTAAGAAAATAAGAGTCTATTCATTATACAGTATTTCAAATACTTACATGTCTTCAGGCATCCAATGAAGCAAAAGCTTTATCTTTCCAGAATCCTCTTTTCTCTTAGCTATTACCTAGTAATGATATAAAAGAGATCATAAAAATTATTTGTAAACATTATTTTAATGCATCAGTAAAAAAACACTTTTGATTTTAATTAAGAATTTTTAAGTGTTCATATCCTGGAGCAGATATTGTCACAATATTTTGTTCTGACCTATTTTGTAGCAGCTTCACCTTTGATCATATATTTTCACAATAAAAAAAGGATTTGAAGAAACTTTGTATGCCCAAATACTAATAACCATATTACTTCATTAAGGGACTAAAAATGCTATTTATTTTACTATTAAAAGTCTGAAGATTAGCTAGATTACCAACCAACAATCCATTATTAGTTTAAATGTTTTTAAAGAATAAGACAGTAAAGAAACAATGACTGCGAAGATGGGAGAAGTCTGTAATTAATTTATGACCCAGATATTTGTTGTTTGCTGGGTGGTTTGTGTTACTGTAAATGACACAGCCAAATCAGTGTTTAGGGTTCAATTATAAGGAATCTGCAGATCTAAGTTAAACAGTAGATCAATCTATATAAAAAGACCTATATAACATAAAGTGAAAAAAGGGCAATATACTGGTCATTCATTACTAGATTCTGAAAATTAGGGTGACATTTAAATAATAACTGACTAAAATGGTATTTTGTAACTCTTACAACTTCTATATTAGCAAAATTAGCACTTTGGTGTTCTCATAGTCTAAATCTCAGTTATTTCTACCAACTTTAAGCTACAAACAGCCACCTCAAAATATACTGAAGTATATTAAAAACAGCACTTTATACAAAAAATAAAACATTTAATAACTCCCATTACTTAAAAACCAACAGTTAAGTACTCTAATTCTAGACATGATAATGAGAATAATTTAAAAGTCCAAAGACAAACCTAGGGATGCTGAAACAAAATACCTCTACAAAATTATAAGATATAAAAACAGTGGAAACGAACCAAGCACAGCAAGTCAACTGACTAGTAACTAGGATTCTGCTGACCTCTTCTGGAGAAGGCTCAGAAGAAAATGTTTCAATTAAAGAAGACAAATTGGGCAAACTGCATAACATAGTACCACCTCACACATATATTTTTCTGTAAACTATTTCTTATCTGTACGGTTATTTCCTATAAGTGCTTATCTGATTACTAGTAAACTTAAATTTGCAGTATGGGCTATCAGACTGCTAAAAGAAGTGATTCTGTTAACACTTAACCACCTCCATCAAAACCTTTCTAGAGGCGCCTGGGTGGCTCAGTCATTAAGCATCCTGCTTCGGCTCAGGTCATGATCTCACGGTTCGTGGGTTCAAGCCCCACGTTGGGCTCTGTGCTGACAGCTAGCTCAGAGCCTGGAGCCCATCTTCAGATTCTGTATCTCTCTCTCTCTCTGACCCTCCCCTGCTCGTGCTGTCTCTTTCTGTCTCTCAAAAATAAATAAAAAGCATTAAAAAAAATTTTTTTACCTTTCTAGTCATGAAACTGGGAAGAACCCATCCACCTAACTCCTTTCTTTTCTATTATGTCCAATGAAGACCTTTTCCCAGACTGATGTCTCTCCCGTCCACTTTCCTCAGGAAGAAGCATTCCTCAAGATTACACTCTATCTTTGTGGCTCATGCCTCCCCAAGGTTATTTGAGATGCAAATCATCCCTACTCCTTAGTTCTTACGGAAAAAAAAATCTTGTCATACCTTATATGACAAACATAGCTGTATGTTCTTAAAATCCCCCAAATGTTTTCTACAATTAAAAACTCATTTTCATCTTCATAGATGGTTTTGACTCCATAAATTGAAAAAAAATTTTTTCCAGGCTCCTAACATCATCACCTTCACTTTTTTGACCATAACTCTTCCTCCCATGGTGAACCTAAGGATTTCATCACAGGAAGCCGCCCTAATGAAAGCATGTGAATGTTGATGCTTCATTTCTTAAAGCACAACTATACTTATCATTGTCACCACTATTGCTAATATGTAGAGATACTAGCTCATTACCAAACCATTATTTCATGAGATTTATTTGCCCTTTGAAATCAGTGATAAACCCCAAATCTCACATAGACTTCTTTATTTATACTTAGTTCCAATCTGATCCCTTTAAATACCACTAATATGCTGAAAGCTTCCATGTTTGTATCTGTAGCCATACTACTTCTCTGGGCTCAAACTCTTACATCCATCTGCCTAAGTTAAAGAGGAAGGAGATTCTCTACTAAATGTATCAAAATTACAGCTCCTTACACTCCCCTCTCCCCCAATTTGCCTTCCCCAAAGTCTCTATTAAATAACCCAACTTCATTATTTTGCCCAGTAGCCCAGGCCAGAAACACTGTGATAATACCTTACTTTCATTACCAAACCTGAGATCTGATCCAACCATAATTTTGGTCAGTATTACTTTCAAAAGATATCCAGAATCTAACCTTTCTCCATATCTAACCATTCTATGTATCGCCACAGTAAATATTCTGGCCTTTGCTCACCTGAGATAAAAAGTTTGATCTCCTTTTCCCCTATCCTGACCTACATTCTGCTCTCAACACAGAAACCCAAGTGAGCACATTAAAATCCACATGAGAGAAGAGTTCACCAGGGTAGGGGATGGAGGCAGAGATGAACTACAGAATTACACTAGAAAATCTTTGACAGATGGGAAATGTTCTGTATCTTAACTGTGGCAGTGGTAGTGGTTTCACAGGTAAGCACCATTGTCAAAATTCATAGAACTGTTTACTTTAAATGGGCAAAGTTTTTATTTGTTATACCTCAATAAAAATTACAAAAAAATCACATCAGACCATGGCTACTCATACTTCTTCAATGGCTTCCCATCACACAAAGAATAAAAGCCCCGGTTCTGGTCAAACAAGGTTCTACCTGCTCCAAGACTTAACTCTTACTCACTCTACCTTCTTGCATACTTGGCATATTTTCAAACATACCTGGTATATTCCCACTTTGAAATTTTATACTTGATTTTCCCTCTAGCAATGATGTTCATCTCCTTAATAACTGAATGGTTCATACCCTCGCTTTGTTTTTACAATTTTACTATTTCATCTTCTTCATTATGTCTCTTCCACTAGACACATTTTATTGTTACCTGTTTTAACCAGTTTTGTGCCCTGCTGAGTCATTAGTACAAACTAGGTGCTCAGTACTTAAGTGAATGGACAAAGGAGTACTAATGCCAGACTATGGGTCTGGTGACCAGATCTTATTAACCTTTGAAAAAAAAGAACAATTATAGACCAAATCATAAACCTATGTTATCAAACTTCAAAGGAAGACTTCACCCATCACTGGTGAACAAGCCCCTAATCTGCTGAATGAACCCCAACAAAATTCCCAGTACAGCCATTTAACTTTTGCCTTCACAGACTCTATTTTTCCTTTCATTTTTTTCATTCTTATTTACCTAACTGTATTTCCATTTTTAATGTTTATTTTTGAGAGAGAGACAGAGAACGAGCAGGGAAGGGGCAGAGAGAGGGGGAGACTCAGGCCGCAAGCTCTCAGCTGTCAGCACAGAGCCCAACGTGGGGCTTGAATTCATGAACCATGAGATCATGACCTGAGCCAAGGTCAGACACTTAACTGACTGAGACACCCAGAGGCCCCTCCAATGTTTTTTTTTTTTAATTCAATTTTCTTTAAAATCAATGTTCTTTTTTCTTAAATCCAATTTTCTTTAAAAGAGAATATGGTTCACCTTTCCTCAAACCCAAACTCACACCTTTCACGTGCTCTCCTCTCAGGTAAATGGCTCCCTTGCTTTGTGTCTAATCTTCTACCTTTCTTGCCTTTAATTCTGGCAAGCATAATCAAAATTGGGAATTTTTCATTGGAAATATACATTAAAGGAAAGTAAAAATGCAACCCAACAAAACCTCAATGTTATAAGAGATGGAAAAAAATATTCAAACCAGTAGAGAAATTGGTATCAATACTAATCTTTTGTATTTGGTTCCTGTCCATTCTGATCTAAAAACTAAAACCTAAATTTAGTAGATTTTGTATTTCAACAGTCAAAATTAAATAATCTCATTCTCCAGGGATTTTTATCAACAAGGTCTGATCTAAAATTTACCTTGGGTGCCTGGGTGGCTCAGTTGGTTAAGCCTCTGACTCTTGATTTTGGCCCAGGTCATGATCTCACAGTTCATGAAATCAAGCCCTGTGCTGGGCTCTGCATTGTGTGGGGACCTGCTTGGGATTCTTTTTCTCCCTTTCTCTCTGCTCCTCTCTTCGTCTCTCTCTCAAAATAAATAAACATTTTTAAAAACCACTTAAAAAAATAAAGATGACTGCATAATAAAATGGGAAAAAGAATGACTCTGTTACCTCCTAGCTAATAAAAAATAAAGTATTTATTGCTTTGGTACTTTTCCTATATTGAACAACACAGTCATTCAGCAAATAAATGGAGTGTCTACTATGTGTCAGAAACGATTACAGAAATTTGAGATATATCATTAGAATAAATAAATAAAAATTCCCTCCTCAGGGCACCTGGAGGGTTCAGTTGGTTAAGCATCTAATTCTTGGTTTGGCTCAGGTTGATCTCACAATATCATTGAGTTCAAGCTCCATGTTGGGCTCTGTGGTGGCAGCACCAAAACCTGCTTGGGATTCTAGCTCCTTGCCCCTCCCCCACTCACAATATATCAGTCTTTCTCAAAATACATACATAAACCTCAAAATTAAATTCCCTCCTTCATAAATCTTTAATTTGATGGCCATGATCTTATTTCTATTTAATACCAACTTTGGATATATTTCTGAAGCTGAGGGATAAGCATGTAAGCACCCAGGGATGGAGTTAAAAGAAGTCTAATACTCTAAATTTACAAATGAGGAAACCAGAAAAGACACCTAATTATAAGGTCAAAGCCTGATCTCCAAATGCATACCAGCCCAAATGTCGCCCTAATTTTCCTAAATACCTCAAATTAAAGGCTAAAATATTCAACTAAATCATCAAAATGTTGAACTGTGGTAAAATATAAAGTTGACTCTTGAACAACCCAGAGGTTAAGGGCCAGCAACCACTCCCCCAGTCGAAAACCAACATAGAACTTTTGATTCCCTCAAAACTTAACAGCCTATTGTTGACCAGAAACTTTACCGATAACATAAACAGTTGATTAATACATATTTTGCACATAATATATATTATATACTACATTCTTACAAGTAAACTAGAAGAAAATATTAAAACCATAAGAAAAGATGATTTACAGTACTTTCCACTATGTTTATCAGGGGGAAAGTCCAAGTTTAAATGGACCTGTGCAGTTTAAACCTGTGTTGCTTAAGAGTTAACTGTATTTGCTTTATAACCAATAATACAAGTAATTTTCAAAATATTGGTAAAGCAAAACTTTGTGATTTTGTTAAAATATATTTTCTTAGATTTTGAGCAGTTTAGAAATATGATTGTTAAAGTCAAAATACATGTTCTTGCAAACCTACATATAATTTAAAAACAACAACAACAAATACTTACAGTACTATGAAAAACAACACTGTGTCCCTTCCCTAAACTTTCTATATGAGCTGAGAGGTTAAAGCATATGGCTCGATGTCTTATCGCATCCAGTGTTTGTGCATCGAAGAAATCATGTGGTCGTGCTAAAAGTCAACACAAAAGAAGTAAAGAATATTTAGAATTTAGAAAAGTGTAACAATCTGCCAAAGAGTCAAATAGTCCATTTTCTACAAAAAATGTAATAAGGATTAAAACAATCAGCAAGTAACTATCTGGTGTTTAAATAATGGGGTCTAGCTGACAAGAAGAATACACAAAAGCTAATGAGTGAATGTGGCTTAATTGTGCCATTTGGTGTGTGAGGTTCTAACCTCAGACCTCATAAGTCCACATTTCAGCTATCTTTTCCATGTAATTTTATATTGTACTCCAGCATCTCGCCTGATCCCAATCCTGCATTTTCAACAATCTGATGAGTATCTCCTTCTATCACCACATTGAGACCTAATGCGCCACAGCCAAACATATAAAATACATGTCATGAATATTCTATATTAACATATAATCAAAAACTTTCCAAATGTGGGACTCAGTTGGAGGAACATGCGACTCTTGATATCAGGGTCATGAGTTCAAGACTCACACTGGGTGTAGAGATTACCTGAATAAATAAACTTTAAAAAATTTGCAAATTTGAAAAACTGGTAATATTATCTTAGAGTTCTTGACAATTATTTTCTTGATTGTAAATAACTCTTCCAACAACAATCTAAGAAAATTATGAATACATCCTTGAATGCCCAAGAGTCCACCAAAATTCTTAACTGCCAATTCCACCAGTTATTAGCTGTGCAACTAGGCAAACTGCTTAATCTACTTAGACTGCTTCCTTATTTGTCAAAATGAAGATAACAACAGCCAGTTTAGGAAAAAGAAATGCATGTAAAAAAATGCCTTCCTAAGTCACAAAGCCGTTTATATTAACAAGCTTATATTACTTTTAAAAATAAACTCACAAACCTAGAGTAAGCAATCTTTTAGTGTAATCACAAAACTATACACTAAGAATTTAATTTGGTAAGAACCTTTTTTAAATTTCTATTTTCATCCCACTAGTGTTATAAATTGTGCTATTTTTTATTCCTAATAATAACATTGCTCATAATTTCTTTTTTACAATTGTGGAGCTTACTAATACAAATACTAATTTTTCAAGATCATCTCTAATTATTAGATTTTATTGGAGCGCCTGGCTGGCTCAGTCAGTTAAGTGTCCAGCTTCAGCTCAGGTCATGATCTCACGGTTCGTGGGTTCCATCCCCGTGTCGGGCTCTGTGCTGACAGCTCAGAGCCTAGAGCCTGTCTTCAGATTCTGTGTCTCCCTCTCTCTCTGACCCTCCCCTGCTCGCGCTGTGTCTGTCTCTCAAAACATAAAAAAAATAAATAAATAAATAAAAAGAATTAGATTTTATTGAAAATAAAAGAAATGGCTTGACTGCCTGGTACAGCAAATTCTGAATTACATGTATGCTGATTTACCACACTATTCTGATTTACTACTGTGTGAACTGGATTTTCCTCTACTAATTACAGAGTTCTCATCTACGTAAATCCACCAGAACTTATGTGGGGAAATGTTTTCACCATTTGGCATACTCAATACAACATCCTAAATAGCTCTTTTTCTACTGGATCTTTCTTCAAAAGGAAATAAGCAAAACAACATCAAGTAACAAACCAACAGAACCCACAAGTAAGAAAAAATATCTAACATTTATAGATTTAAAAAGTCATGATTTTACTTAACACTGAGAAACAAATTCCCTTCCTATTAGATTTGTGGCTAATGAAAAAAAAAATAAAGTGTACTCTATTCTGTCCATGCTCTCCAAATACACTTTTTCCTGAGCAGGATAAGCACTTAGGAAAAACACAAACTAAAATAATAGTCTCCAAAGCAGGTCTTGTCATGATCCATTAGGGTAAGGGAAGAAAATACCACCACTATTTTTTTTTTTCAATCTCAGTGTTTTTTAATATACCCTTCTTGGTAATTGTTTCATAATGTGCATCAGCAGCATGACCTGTGTAAGTACACACTGGGATTGGGTGCCCAAGTATTTTTTTTTTTTTTAAACTGATGAGCTGTACAATCAAAAACCTCTGAAGACCACAAAAATAGAGATTCTGTTTTCCTGTGGTTCAAAACTAAACATATTATCTGATTTCTTTTTACCCTTTAGGTATTATGGGTATCCTCCCCAAGAATAGTACTATAGTTATATAAAAGAACATTCTTAGTAGATGCATTCTTAGAATACGTTGTAATTAGGACAAAAAAAAAAGTATGTATATAAGGCATATTCTCTAAATGCAGGCTATACAAGTATTTATTTGTACTCTTCATTCCATTTTAACTTTGAAGTATGTCAAAACAGAAAAGCTTTAAACTACATTTAAAAAATTATATCAAACAGAAAATGACTTAAGCTGCAGTTCTACTGTTCGTTAATGTACTTCTCTCCCAGTTAAGTGAAAATGACCTTTCTGGATTACCTGAGGAAGGTACTAGCAAACTGATGATTTTCATGCACTGCTATAGATGGGCACATTTTTAAAGAAAGAATGGACTCAACAGCAGCAACCCTGCCACTCAAATCTTAATAGTGACTGCTCACAATGAAAGCTCTTCAATCTTTTACAGTTCATATACTCAGGATTATCCTTATTATCTCCTCATAAGACAGGAAACAAAAACACCTCTCTCCCCACCACTCTCCCTGTACAGCCTGTTTTACTAGTTAATACTGGAAAAAATAACACTCTCAAAAGAGGCCATAACTTAAGCAGGCACCAATCCCTCCTTTTCTAAGAAAAAACTAAATATATAACTGACCATTCTCCTTAAAGGAACTAGTAAATTGCATAGGTACTACCTAATAATATTTTTAAAAAGTCAGTAAATTTAAATGATTACTATCTATACACTGAGATGAAAATAATAATGAAGCTATTGAGTCAAAAAGGTGGAAGTTATTCTCAATTTTGAAAACCATAATATATATTTAGTAATCTGTGTGTGACTGCAAGTACCACATAAATATTCAAGTAAAAAAAAAACAGATGTCATTTCTGTTTTTCTAAAAGGAAGTCAAAAGGAAAATGGATCCATATCCTAAATTCAATAGCCAACTTTGAAAAATAAACATTTATTTCAACAACTGGAAACTTAAAAGAGAGTTTAGAAAAGTTTGTCACCCATGGTTTGTTCATTTGTCCACTGTATATTTGTAGTAACAAAAAAAATTTAACGTTTTAGAGATAAGCTTTCTAGTCTGGATTAGTGTCTGGAGACTCTTATACATTCTAATCAAATCACAGGCGAAAAGGTAAGGCACAATCTATTTTTTCTTTCTAGTTCACGCTTGCAGTGGACTCCCTTACAATAATAGCTTCAGTCAAGCCTATCTTCATTTAGGATGTACTGAATCAGCCAGCTGACACCACGAACCAGGCACCAGGCTAGGCTCTAGAATTTCAATGTCAATTCCTGCTCCCCGATGTATAAGCCTTATTATCTAGGTTACAGCCTAAATATTGAGGATATATTTCATAATCTGGTTAGTAAACACATATGTGTCACATAACACATTCAAGTACGGAGACACACACTACAAATAGTTTTGCTATTCACACATACCACTTTGGAGCAGACTGGTTACTTTAACTTCATTATTACATTTAACATGTTCAAAATTTCTAAAATACCAATATTTCCATGTTTTAAATTTTCTTATTTAAAACAGAATCAAAGGAACCCCCAAAGTCTAACTCTATACAGATTTTGTATTCTTAGACCACATATACTTACCCTCCCTTAACTAAGATAAAACATACATCACTGAACTCTCACACTTAAACCCAAGAGATCCCATCTGTTTATTACTGTTAACAAAAATACACAAGCAGAGTTAAAGAACAGTAAAACATAAATTTGTATGAAAGCCCAAGATAGAAACAAAAAATATCTAATACATACAGATTGTTAGTGAAAAACTTACGTAATGAACGTCGTCTTTTGTTCTTTAATTTTCTCCTTTTGTTCATTCCAGCTTTAGAAGGAGATTCTTCTTTGGCCTTTGGCTGGCTAGAAACTTTTGAGGAGTTCTGCTGACTGAAGTGTGTGGGTACATGGCGAGCGAGCCCTCCCTGAGAAGCAAAGCTGGCATTGCAGCCACCCACAACACACTAAATAAAAATAAAAAAGGATGTCAGGGATGCCATGCAGGGCACAACTATAATATGAATGAGTGAATATTTTGTTATTTTCAGAAGTAAATCAGTCACACTATGGAACCATCCCAGATAGGAACTATGAGAGATAACTATACCCTTTTTTACAAGGTACCCAAAATAATACACGTTAGGCAGTGGCAGAGCCAGAAAATAAAACTCTAGTGTCATGACTCTCCAGTTTACTGCTCTTCCCACTATATGCAAGACAAAAATAGTGCAATCTTCTCCCCCAGAAAAATTGGGCTTTAAACTAATCACTTTGCTAAGAAAAACAATTAACTTGTTTTTAAATCAGAGAATTATATATCCTGACAACGACTTGGGACTCCTAGATTTCTTTCTTAAGGTTTATTTATTTTAGAGAGAGACAAAGAGAGCGAGTGAACATGAGCAGGGGAAGAGCAGAGAGGGAGAGAAAAGAATCCTAAGCAGGCTCTGTGCTGTCAGTGCAGAGCCTGACGAGGGGCTCAATCTCATGACTGTGAGCTGAAATCAAGAGTCAGATGCTTAACTGACTGAGCTACCTAGGCACCCAGGGACCCCTAGATGTCTAAAATTATTTTTATCTTAACCATATATACTACTTCAATACCTTCAAGGGGCCTCCCTACTGTTCTACACTGTTGTAACAGGGAAGAAATACAGTGATAATGACTTTAAAACGATTAGATCCAGCTACTCAGAGATTTACGCTCAGGGTTGGTCTTTTCCAACTCTCTGTAAGTTCCATTAAATACTGCTTCTTTAGCCTTCTGCACTTGCAAGACTGAGAAAACTACCCAAGTCACCTGGCAGATCTGCTACTTCAACAGCGAATGCAGAATGTTTAGATAGGACTAAAATTATAATATACAAATTAGCTACAGAACAAAGTGTGTGACATCTAATAAACAAATGAATGTTACTAATTAAAACAAAAGCCATTTTCAAAATGATCCCCACAGCAAAATCCATAGCTACATTTCCAGGGCTTCTTCTATTAGTAACTAATCCAATTTACTTAGATTCTGACTTGACAACCAAACTCCAAGCACACAAATCTATCATGTCAAACACCAAATAAATCCACCGCATTATTCCTAGGTGGTTCAACATACAATACAGTTTACCTAGATAGTACCACGTATTTCCAGGCTCTTTCTTTCAATCCAGGCAACTTTACCATTTTAAACTTCTAAAAACACAATACAACTCTCTGCTAGAGATCATTTCTTTATTCACAAAGTCTCTCTAAATATACCCAACTTATGAAAAGCTCATCCCTTTGCAACTATGTGGATGAACTACAGGGTATGACGTTAAGCAAAATTAGAGAAAGACAAATATCATATAACTTCACTCATATGAGCAATTTAAGAAACTAAACAGATGAACATAAGGGAAGGGAAGCAAAACAATATAAAAACAGGGAAGGGAACAAAACATGAGACTTTCAATATAGAGAACAGCGGGTTGCTGTAGGGGTTGTGAGGGGTGGGGTGGGATAAATGGGTAAGGGGCATTAAGGAATCTACTCCTGAAATCACTGTTGTACTATACGCTAACTTGGATGTAAATTCAACAACAAATTAATTAATTTAAAAAGAAAGCTCATCCTCCTCCTTTGAAGATACCCTCACACTTTCAGACTGCTTATCTACGTATTATAATTAATCCTTTCTCCATGTATTTTGAAGGCAAGAACATAATTTTATGAAAAAAAAAAAAATATATATATATATATATATACACACACACACACACATATATGCACACGCGCTGTGTATCCAGAAGCACCCTGCAAATCATGGCTATTTCTAAATATATCTGAAGAACTATTTATAGATTCTGATACAACTAATGCTGGCTGAAATATTTCACAGCAAGCTCTTTAGGCAGTGCCATTCATAATTATTCTATTTATTCTGATATACAACAGTCCTTTTATGGTCTTAATGGCACTCAGCATTGCTAATGAAAAATCTTTTCCCATTCTAAGGTGCACATTAAGAGGCAGAGGAATGATTCAAAAAAAATTTTAAAGGGCAAGGGGGGTGGTGTGGGGACCAGAGTGGCTCAGTCAGTTGAGCGTCTGACTCCTGGTATCGGCTCAGGTCACAATCTCAGGGTTGTGGGATCAGCGCTGTGTCAGGCTAAAGCAAGGAACCTACCTGGGGATTTTTTCTCTCTCTCTCTCTCTCTCCCCTTCCCCCATTTGCACACACAAGCTCTCTCTCCCTTAAATTAAAATAAAATAAAAAATATTTACTCTATGTTCTATGTACTATACAAGAAGCCAGAAGTATAAGGATGATTAAGATACATATGAAAGAGTTTACAATGTGGTAGTAGACATATAAGATGACAATTTCAGTTAGGGTTAGAGACAGAGTGCTTTGGGAACCCTGAAAAGGAGCAATTAGTCATATCCAGTGCTTGAATATATTTCATTCAATTCTTTTAATAACTTTTTAAATATTTATTTCTGAGAGAAACAGCCAGTTTGAGAGAGTGCATGCAGGGGAGGGTCAGAGAGAGGGGGCCAGATGACCCAAAGCAGGTTCTGTGTTGACCGCATTCAGCCTGAAATGGGGCTCAAACTCAAGAACCATGAGATCGTGACCTGAGAAGATATCGGACACTTAACCAACTGAGCCACCTAAGTGCTCCTTGTTCAATTCTTACAATGACCTTATCAATAGTGTTGTCCTCAACCTGCATCAAGGATGTTCATGTACAGATTCTGACGATGAAAAGTTTAGCATCGAATGGTTACTGAATTCTCAGAATTTAAACATTAACTATGTACATTTCGAGTGCCAAGAAAAAATAACGCTTTTTACGTTTCCATCTCCTATCAATTACCACACTGCCATAGAACAAACCTGTCCACCATTAAAGCCACTGGTCAACTGTTGCTACTTAACACTTTAGATTACTGTAACTAATTATTAAATTAGTTAAATATTGTGTAATTATTAAATTAATTTTTAATAATTGAAGTGACCACTTTAAAGTGTACAATGCAGGGGTCTTTAGTGCATTCACAACATTGTATAACCATCAGCTAGCTCCCAACCTTGCCAACACTTGTTATTTTCAGTTTATTTTATTAAAATCATCCCAGTAAGTATGAATTAGTAACTCACTGTGACTTTTATTTGTACTTCTGTAATAACTAGTTAATTTCTTTAAAAAGTAATGTCTTTTCCTATTCACGATAATACCAGCCCTTCCGTTTTAATTTTCAATTAAATACCTGATGCTCAATTTCAGCACTGAAAGACTTTTAAATATATCTGCAATAGCTTGCTAAGTGAATCTACCTCTCCAACTACAAATTCTGGGAAATCTAAATAAAGATCAAGTAGTTAGCATCTAAATTCAGGAAGCTTAAGTAAAATTACCCTAATGGGCTAGTTTTACACTGCCCAATACACTTTAAGCATTAGACACCTATAGTTACTAAGCACTTGAAATATGATTCTTCCTAAAAAATATCATAAGTATAAAATACGCCCTGAACTTTGAAGATTTAGTACCCAAAAAAGCAAAACCTTTCATTTATTTTGTGTACTACTAAGATGTTGAAATATAAGAGGGCAAGCCAAAGATATTGTTTAAATTATTTTCACCTGTTTCAATTATTTTAATGAAGCACTGGAGAATTTAAAATTATATATTTGGTTCACACATATTTGTGTTATACAGTACTGCCACAGAATAAAGCCATACAGTATTTTTCTTTACAATTTTAGAAGATAGCTTTCCTGTTATTTCCTAACACCTACTTAAAAAAATTTTTTTTAATATTTATTTATTTTTGACACAGAGATACAGTGCAAGCAGGAGAGGGGCAGAGAGGGAGACACAGAATCTGAAGCAGGCTCCAGGCTCTGAGCTGTCAGCACAGAGCCCGATCAGAGCCCAACACAGAGCTTGCACCCACGAACCATGAGATCATGACCTGAGCGGAAGTTGGACGCTTAATCGACTGAGCCACCCAGGCGCCCCTAACATCTACTTTAAAAATATACATTAATCGTCTTTGATGGCCTATGTGCCAGATACTTTAAGGAATACAATGTAAGTAAGATAGTCTTTGTCCTGGAATTCCCAGTTTAATACTGGTTATTCAAACAAATTTGTTGGGAAAATTTCACGTTTCAAATTTTAGAATAGCTACTTGAGTACAATTAAGGCAGAGATGACAGATCCAAGCCCTCTGGTTTAAATTCAGAAGGATCTTGGGGCGCCTGGGTGGCTCAGTCAGTTAAGCGTCTGACTTCAGCTCAGGTCTGGATCTCACGGTTCATGGGTTCGAGCCCCGCTTCGGGTTCTGTGCTGACAGCTCAGAGCCTGGAGCCTGTTTCAGATTCTGTCTCCCTCTCTCTCTCTGCCCCTCCCTTGTTCGCACTCTATCTCTGTCTCAAAAATAAATAAACATTAAAAAATAAGTAAATAAATGAATTTAGAAGGATCTTATGATATAATTCCATTCAGGATTACCCTTAATTATAAGGGTCCCAATATGGTAGCAGATTCATTTTGTCCCAGAATTCTTCAAGACTGAAAGGAATAGACCCTGAAAGCATCTAGAATCAAAGAATCAAGTAAGTATCACAAGTGTATTTTAATCAGCAGTGATTCAATGCTCTGGAAATGAATGAGACCTGTAGTAGAAAATAGCTTTATCTTTGCTTTTAATTATTCATCCATCAAGAATCATAAGCAAATCCAAAAAAGAAAATCTAAAAGTACAACGAAAATTCAGAATGAGTCTTTTATTAAAAATAAATAAGAGAATTACATTCATTTTACTTAAATTCTTTTACCCTAGAAAATAATTTGAAGCATCATCTAATGAAAGTTCCACTCATTATATATATATATATATATATCACAAAACAAGGTAAGAGACAAATTAGCTATTGCCTCAAATGGCCTTTCATTCCTCTCAACAAGAGCAATTCATGGTGAATGTGGTTTTAATGTTCAAATATTCATTTTTTTCACCAACACATACAATGACCCTTGAATTCAAGCCACCGCATTTCCCTGATTTTAACAATCAGGGGAAAATCTGGTTGTGGGATTCCAAATGTTTTAAATAATCTATCTCCCCAAATCCACTGAAATACTCTATATATGTTGAGTACTATTGTGGTCAAGTAGCTGTTCTAAAATTTGAAACATGGAATCACTGTTTTTATTTTTCACCCCAAACATGTTCAAATGAAGCAATATTAACACTATCATTTCTAGTACTAAGACTGTCTTATTCATATATTCTCAGAAGTGCTATGAAAATCTACAAGGGGCTACCATAACACTGAGGAGAAAACATCAGTTTCACAGAAGATATGGTAGTATTTATTAATAAAATAGGTAATCTAGAGGAAAATAAAAATTGCAGGTAGAAATGCTGGTTTCTTAGTTGTGACATGTACCACAGTAATATGAATGACGTAACACTAAGGGAAACGAAGTGAAGGCACACGGATACTCTGGACTATCTTTGCAACTTACTTTTCTATAAATCTAAATTTTTTCAAAATAAAAAGCTTTTAAAAATTCCAAGTAGAGGGGCCTCTGTGTGGCTCAGTTAAGCATCCAACTTTGGCTCAGGTCATGATCTCGCGGTTCGTGGGTTCCAACCCAGCATCCAGTTCTGTGCTGACAGTTCAGAGCCTGGAGCCTGTTTAGATTCTGTGTTTCCCTCTCTCTCTGCCCCTCCCCTGCTTGCGCTCTGGTCTCTCTCTCTCAAAAATAAATTGAGGGTCAAGTTGACAGGATTTACTAATGCATTTATAGGAGTACCGAAGAAGTTAATAGAGGAATCAAGAATGATACAGGGCTCTTAAAGCTAGAGCCCTTGATGATCTTACTGTTTACCAAGTCTAGAATAGAACCATGTTTGAAATGAAAAACCTCAAGATTTTGTACATGTTAAATTCAAAATCCTCTCTTAGACATCCAAGCCAAATATCCTATTCTAGAATCCAAGAGGGAATACAGATAAACACCTGAGAGTAATCAGAATATATAGTATTTAAAACCAAAAGACATCTAGCGTGAGAACTTTGAGAGAGCACTCGCCAACATTTAGAAGTCAGGTAAAGCAGAGATCAGTAAAGCTGATTAGACAGAAGCAGCAGCCAATGGCTTTGCAAATAGAGGTTGGAGGGATGATGAATAGGCAAGTATGGTATAAAAGAGGCCTAGGAAAAATAGTTTACATTAATAAAAACAATATCCCAAATGCAACATGCACACAGTACACAAGGCATAGCTTTTTCCCTCAATGCTTTTTTTCCCTTTCTAAAGACCACTGAATTGGCGGTCACATTTACCATAGAAATGTTGCTTAGAATAGGGTACCCAGTAAGAGAAATATTTTGTAGAACAGTGATTCTGAAGCCTAGGCACTCATCCAATCATCTGATTAAAAAAATTTTTTTTAATTTTCTGAGAGAGGGGCAGAGCAAGCAGGGGAGGGGCAGAGAGAAAGGGAGAGAGAAAATCCCAACCAGGCTCCACACTGTCAGCATGGAACTCAATATGGGGCTTCAACTCATGAACCGGGAGATCATGCCCTGAGCTGAAACCAAGAGCCAGACCCTTAACCAAGTGGCCATCCAGGTGTCCCTCAATTTTTTAAAATAAAGTAAAATGCCTGGCTGCGTGCCCCAGATCCTAATTTAATTGGTCACGGATAAAACTTCAGCACTAAAATTTGGACACCTAGTTCATCCAATAAAGGAAAAAATACTTGATTCTTACCCACTTTCCAAATAATGAGAAACTGCCAGAAACCAGAAACTGCCTGAATGCACAATTACAAGAATATCACAGGTTAAATCTGGTTTGATAAAAATGTTTTTTTTTTTAGCACGAATGAAGGCTAGGGTTTTAATTCCAAAACATCTAAAAAAGAATGGCTATTTTATGCATCAAGCTTGAAAGAAGTCTGAGTTTTTCGAGTACTACTCTAACACAATGAGAAGTTATTCAAATATGTCAATATTACAAATTGGGTCAATCATGTTGAGCTACAGGAGATTATCTGCTGAGGAAAAGTTAGAATAGATAAATTAACCCAAGATAAGTAAATAACTATACTCTGTTGAAAGTAAACAGAAATACTGGAGTAGGGGAGAAACGTGTAAGGGAAGTAAAACAACATATCGAGCTTACCTCATAAAAAGTACAACTACGTAATTTTGAACATATACAAATCTATCAAGACAAACCACTGTGCCATTAAAAATAAAGGAAATCAAAACAATTACCAAACATGCCGAATATAACTACTTTTTCTTTTCTTCAGTTAAGTAAAATATGTATTTCTAGATGTGGTGGTATTGAAGCCATTTAGCTATGATAAAGCTTAAAAACAGATAACTAACAAGAATCAAATTTAAATTAGAAAGAAAAAAAGAGAACACTTTAAAATATTGTCCTATTCTACTAATGTCATGTTTTGTTTGCTTTTAAAGACTTTAAGTAACCTCTACACCCAATGCGGGGCTTGAATTTACAGCCCCAAGATCAAGAGTCCCATGCTTACCAACTGAACCAGCCAGGTACCCCAACACATGTAATGTTTTCCAAACCTTTAATTAAAATGTTTCACTACACTTAACAAAACGGCAACGGCAAGTCCCCTTCCCAGAAAGTCTAAATGTATTGGGGGCGCCTGGGTGGCTCAGTGGGTTGAGCGTCTGACTTCGGCTCAGGTCATGATCTCATGGCTCATGGGTTCGAGCCCAGCGTCGGGCTCTGTGCTGACAGCTAGCTCATGAGCCCGGAGCCTGTCTTCAGATTCTGTGTCTCCCTCTCTCTCTGACCCTCCCCTGTTCATGCTGTCTGTCTGTCTCTCTCAAAAATAAATAAAACATTAAAAAAATAATAAAGTCTAAATGTATTTACAACCACAAGACCAAGAGTCCCACACTCTACCAACTGAACCAACCATTATAATCCTATAATTAAATAGTGGTGGCGGTTGCAGAACACTACATGAATACACTAAGAAACAAACTGTACACTCGGTAAACTTTATAGTATGGAAATTTATTTAAATATACATCTGAAATGATCTCCCTATCACCATAAAATAAAACTCAGCTTTTCTGTAAGAGCTTCCTCATCTTCACATACCAAGGGTAGGCAAAAAATTTTTTAAATACAAGAAGCACTACTTATAAAAAAAAGTTAATAAGTTAGATTTCACTGAAATTTAAAACTTTTTCAAAAGATCCCATTAGGAAACCAAACACAAACTGGAAAAAGGTATTTGCATATATCTGACAAAGAACTTATATTCGAAATATGTTGAAAATTTATATAATAGGGGCACCTGGGTGGCTCTGTCGGTTAAGCCATCAAACTTTGGCTCAGGTCATGATCTCATGGTTTATTGGTTCAAACAGATACTTCCCCCAAATAGGAAATTCAAATAGCCATAAGCATATGAAAATGTGCTCAACATCATTATTCATTAGGGAAATAAAAATTAAAGCAAAAATGAGATACCACTTACATATTCACCAGAATGGCCAAAATTAAAAAACCAATAATATAAGAGAGAGAGCAACTAAAAACTCTTAAGTCACTGCTGGTGGAAATGTAAATGACACGAGACCAATTTGGAAGAGTTTGTCATTTCTAAAGCTAAAAATGCCCTATTACGGGACGCCTGTGCGGTGTAGTCAGCTGAGCATCTTTCTCTTGATTTCAGCTTAGGTCACGATCTCCTGGTTCATGGGATCAAGCCCTGTGTTGGGCTCCTCACTGGCAGTGTAGTGCCTGCGTTTCCCTCTCTCTCTCTCTCTCCCTCCCTCAAAAACAAATAACCATTTAAAATGTAAATAAACAAGCTGCTATAGCTAGAACTAGACCAGTATGACAGAAATTATAATATGGCCTGTGGGGAAGAACAGAGGACAGGAGAAGAACAGACTGAAAAGGGACGTTAGAAATTCTATTTTACTGAAAATATTTTTCATCAGGGTGGTGGTAACACAGGTGCATACATCACAGGTGCATATACACATATGAAACAAGTCTTTAAACTGTTGAGTACTTAAGCATACTTTAGAAACCTTATTATACATTATAACTAAAAAACATTTTTTTTTCGAGAAAAAAAAAAACTCACTTCAAACATCACCTCCTGACCTTCTTTCTATAGCTGAGTCCCACTTACCTCCTACTAAGCCTTCCCATCCCTATTAGGGTATATTTAATTCATGCTTAATCTATGTTTGCATAGAACCTTTCATAGGTCATTATTAAAGCACATAAATCATTTCATTACTTAAATCTATTTAGATCTTATTCACCTTGTTTCCAAAGTATCTAGCACACTGCCATGTACTATAGATAATCAATAAATGTTTTCTGGATTTAAATGATTCCTATGACCCATACAACAATGCCTCACTAATTCATACGCCTTAACTTTTGTCTTTTCTTTAATACCTTTTATAATTTTTTTAATGTTTATTTATTTTGAGGGAGGGAAAGACAGAGCAGGGGAGGGGTAAAGAGAGAGAGACACACAGAATCTGAAGCCGGCTCCAGGTCTTGTAACTTGGCACAGAGCCAGACCTGGGGCTCAAACTCATGACCTGAGCCGAAGTCAGACACTGAACCGACTGAGCACCCAGACACCCCAACTTTTAACTTTTAAAGACAACTTCATTCCCCCTCTCCAATGGGTATCTTCTACAGTTTCTGAAAGGAGAATCTGGGAGAAAAATGCATTTGACAGGCTTTGAAATTAATCTGCACATCATAATCAACCAGAAGGATTGCTGCCTTAAAGAAAAACATGGAAATACAGTAAGAAAGTATATGATTCTTTTACTTTAACAACAATAATCTCTTATGTTTATTGGATACATATTGCATGGCTCTATGAGGTAACTACTCTTTTTTTCTTTAAATCTTTTATGTTTTTTATTTATTTTTGAGAGACAGCGTGAGCAACACAGGGTCAGAGAGAGGGGGAGATACAGAATCTGAAGCAGGCTCCAGGCTCTGAGCTGTCAGCACAGAGTCTGATGCAGGGCTTGAACCCACGGACCATGGGATCATGACCTGAGCCGAAGCAGGACGCTCAACCGAGCCACCGAGGTGCCCCTACGAGGTAACTATTCTTACCAGCTACATCTTAGATGAGAGGCTTAAAAACTGTTCCAGATTGTACACTTCCAGAACATACCAGGGCCAGGATCTATAGTATGACCACATACCAGGGCAAGGAAAGACTAAGGTATTAAAGTTACAAGACCCATATACCAACAGAAAGCTCAATGAGACCATTTATTTAATAAGAATAAAGAGGGGCTCCTGGCTGCCTCAGTCAGTAGAGCATGGGACTCTTGACCTCAGTGTCATGAGTTCAAGCCCCATGCTGAGCAAAGAGCTTGCTTGATAAAATTTTAAAAATAAAAAAATAAAATTAAAAAGAAAGAAAAATAAACCCAAATAGTTAAACATAAGAAAAGATGCCCAGGGGTGCCTGGGTGGCTCAGTCAGTTAAGTATCCAACTTTCACTCAGGTCATGATCTCACAGCTCATGGGTTCGAGCCCCGCATCAGGCTCTGTGCGGACAGCTCAGCTCCTGGAGCCTGCTTCGGATTCTGTGTCTCCCACTCTCTCTGCCCCTATCCTACTCATGCTCTCTTTCTCTCAAAAATAAAATAAACATTAAAAAAAATTAAAAAAGAAAAAAGATGGCCAAACTTCCTCATAATGAAAGAGAAGCAAATTAAAACTACATTAGGATGGGAAGAAAAAAAACACACAACTACACTAGGATGCAATTTCTAATCTATCAGACTGGCAAAAATTCAAAGGTTTGAGAACACCTCCTTAGCACAGCTACTGAGAAGGCAAACCTAACAATGATGAGGAGGACACAAACCTTTAGGAGGACAATTTGGCAAGATTTATCAAAATCACCAATGCTTATTAGAAAGCCTTTGATCCACCCACTCATATCATTTTGGGGAGTTCTTCCTACATGTATAATTATACATATACAAAATGACACATATGTTCCAAGATTTATCACTGCAGCACTATTTATAATAGCTAAAGACTAGAAATAACCCAAGTGTCATACAAGTTTGGTTAAATCAACTGAAAGAATATTCTCTAAGAACAAATATAGAAAGATCTCTAGAAAACAGTAAGTTTAAAAAGCAAGGTAAACATACATGCAAGAAAGACGTTAACAGTGGGGGAAACCTGGCATAGGATACAGGGAAACTTTATAATCTTTGTACTATTATTGCAAATCTAAAACTGCTCTAAAATAAAAAGCTCATTAAAAAAAAAAAAAAAAAAAGGTGCATGGGGCACCTGGCTGCCCGTCAGTAGAACATGCGACTTGTGATCTCACAGTTGTGAGTTGGTCCCACACTGGGTATGGAGCTTAAAAATAAAATCATTTAAAAAAATAAAAAATAACGGATACCTGGGTAGCTCAGTCAGTTAAGCATCCAACTTAATTTCTACTCATATCATGATCTCATGGTTCATGAGTTCAAGCCCTGCATACAGCTCTGCACTGACCGTGCAGAAACTGCTTGGGATTCTCTCTCTGATCCTCCCTCTCTTGTGCACGCGTGTGCACACACATGGGCACAGGCGCACACTCTCTCCCCCAGAATAAATAACATTTTTAAATAAAGAATTTGTCAGAAATAAAGTACAGACAGTAGACTGAATTTTGTGTAAGAAAGAAGAATGAAACTACATATATTGGTTCATAAAAAAAATACTAGAAGAATTCACCAGAAACTAGTAACTGGCGTTACATATCTGAGGAAAAGAGAATAAGGAAAGAAAAACGGGAGCAAGATTTCTCAATGTAAAATTACTTCCTTAAAAATTTTTTTAACTTGGGGAACCTGGGTGGCTCAGTCAGTTGAGCATCAAACTTCAGCTCAGGTCATGATCTCACGGTTCGTGGGTTCAAGCCCCGCATCGGGCTCTGTGCTGACAGCTCAGAGCCTGGGGCTTGCTTCGAATTCTGTGTCTCCCTCTCTCTCTGCCCCTCCCCCACTTGTGCTGTCTCTGTCTCAAAAATAAATAAACTATTTAAAAAATAAATAAATACATCAACTAAAAGTTAAAAACAACTCACATATACTTACTTACCTTAAAAGGTTTGTCTCCACTGTGTGTCAGCATATGCCTCTGTAACCAACTCTGACTGGTTGACGGAGTGTTATATACTTTACAACCTTTCCATAAGCAAACAAATACCTGTTAAAAGAAGAGCCATAATAATTTTCATCACTTATTTCAACAGTTTTATTCCTTGTAAGTTTAAATAAACATGTTGCAAGTCTTTAACTGGCAAAAAGATCCATTTGTGTATGAGTCAATCAAAATGCTTAATGTTTAAGTTAAACTTCTGAACTTCCAGTATGAGAGGCACAGTGTTAACCCTTTCCCCTTAAGTCTGCTGTCCAATTCCCTCATTGGGGACTGACAAATCAATCCCAAAGTGTCACTCAGAAGGAAATATACAAAATATTAACAATATACCCTTGGAACCAGAACTATAAACCATTATTTTTATATTTACTGCATGAGGGAACAAGCATGTTTTATTTATAACAGGAAAATATAAGTGTATAAAGTAACAATGAAAATAAATCAAAATAATCAAATATTAATATTTGAAGATCAATGTCAAAAAATGGGTAAAGCAATTAAATTACCAAATTAACTTTTTCTGCTCTTGATTCCTTATTCTCACATGCATACTAATATTTTTATACTGTTCTATTCATTAAAATCCATTTCCCATTATCTTGATTAGGAAGCAAAATCTAATATAAAATGCCAAATTAATACAGTTGTAAAAGCAATGGGCATAAGCTGCTTATCATCATCATAGATCCACATTCTTGGATTCAGGTAATTGAGTATGACTGGGTTTGGAAAATACCAATCTAACAATTAATAATCAACCTAATCTTTATCAATTTCTTACAAATGACATATCAAGTTTCTGACTGTATTTCCATCAAACTGAACATTTAAAATGGTTTCCAAACATCAGTAAAAGAAGTATGAATTCACTGTAGTTACAACCTTCAAAGAACCATTTATAGGCTCTGTTCTTTTCTAAGGGAAGAGCAATTACAAACATAATCAGGCTTTGAAGACTGCATGTAGAACAGAATGAAGATACACGCAGAAATGAAACATCAATCATCAAAGTTTTAAACTTTTTTTAAACCCTAAAAAAACCAACAGCCTAGAATGACTGAATTTTAACTCAAAACCAAAGCCATTTTGTACCAGATATGTCTAACAAGGAAATACTGCTATTGCTGTTTGATATTATAGAGTTCTCACATATCTTGATTCCTCTACACATTGGCTCGTTTCTTTTAATGAAACAGAGAGAGAAATCAAAGCATTTCTTCCGTCATATTTAAAATCCTTGACCCTAGTTTGTGTTTATAAGATGATTCTGCAAGTTCTCAGAATTAAAAGCTACTTTTTAAAATGAATCCCAAAAAAATGAAAAAATGTTTTTTTAACTACATGAGTTATGTTGTGAAAATTAATTCAATAATGTTTAATAATCACATGCAGATGATCAGTAATGCTATCTATCAACTTCCTGACAACTTTGAGTCTTAAATATTCAAGCAATAAACAGGAAATCAGAGATTGGTTTAAAAACTCTCTCACAAGCCATACCACATAAAGAGAAATGCCTTAGGGCAAGTAACTGGAAACAAAACTAACATCATTTATGTAATAATTTTTGTAACAGTGATGAATACTGTTGTCTCAACTCTCAGGTAACCTCTGTGGTGAGTTACTCTCAAAGAAACAATAAGGTAAATATTCAAACACTGCCCCTAACGTTAACTAACCACTACATTTGAAAGAAACAACAATCTCTGGCTTGCAGGGGTTTTCCCTAGGAGACAATGGCAGACTGTAATTCCACCAAATAATAGCCATCATGATGAGTAGACTCCCATCATTATGGTCTAGACTCTAGATGGAATAATATCTAGTCACACTATTAGGGCAACACCTTCAGGTTCAAAGAAAAACCGTAATGAATTTTATAGGAAATGAAGTAAGTGTAAAGAGACCTAAGCTAACTATATTTAGCTATACTGGGGTGAAATACTTTGAAAATAATTCCTGGGAGGTGGAGGGAGGGGGAGAGGAAGCACTAAACTTGCACAAAGACAAAACAGGCACTAAAACTCCACACCAAGGATCCACAAAAACCACAAAACTGTTAAAAGATGAGTTTCTTTCCTTAATCTATGTTAGGAGACCCTTTGATAAAAAAGAGTTCAAAATCTGACAAAAGGGTCTTACTTCAAACATCAGAGTTTTTAGATACACAACATGTGAAAAACAGTCTCAACCAATTTTTAGAAACTTTTTCTAATCTTGAAAACCAAATACCATAGGAATCTAAAGAGAAAGAAATTATTCAAGAATAAAATCTGTCATGCTTCCTCTACACTATCTTAAAAATGAATAAGATCTAAAAACAAAAAATGAATTAAGATCTAGCTATATTAATCAGAATACTGAGGCACATAGGTACACAGTGTAGTCTCTCCTGATAGACTGTTAGGTTATTAGCTGTAACAAAATTAGCACAAAGTAAACGACATGAATTCTATACAGAGCTTTCACTGCAGCTATGGAATCTTGGAAGAGTCACTTTACTCTAAGCCTGTCTTTTCCTTTTTCATCAAATAGACACCACAAGTACATATTTACTAACTCCAAAAATACAATGAAAATGCAAGATGATATATACACTCTAAGAAGAACTGTTTAACAGAAAAATTGGGCTTATATTAGACACTGGAGGACACTTTCCAAAATAAATGCCAACAAATAAATTTTTCTGCAAGACTGTCTTGAAAGAGAGAGAAAGGAAGGAAGGAAGGAAGGGAGGGAAGGAAGGAAGAAAAAGAAACAGAGGGAGAAAGAAACACAACACAGTTATTAAAAGAGTATTTGTGGAGGTGGCCGGGTGGCTTGGTCAGTTAAACAATCGACTCTTGATTTTAGCTCAGCGAGCCCCACATCAAGCTCCATGCTGGGCTGCCTCCCTCCCCCACAGCCCCCCTCCCTGGCTTGCTTTCTCTCTCTCAAAAACAAAAATTAATTAATTAAATAAGAATATTTTTGGACCATCAAATAATCTTCAAATTTACAATGACCTAACTAAAGATGGAGAGGTCTAAAAATTTCAATTTTACAGATTTGGGCTTTCTGTTGAGAAGTCATTTAGAAATCCTTACTCATTCAGGATGCCTGGGTGGCTCAGTTGGTTAAGCGTCCAACTTCGGCTCAGGACATGATCTCGCAGTTCGTGAGTTCGAGCCCCGCAAGGGCTCTGTGCTGACAGCTCAGAGCCTGGAGCCTGCTTCAGATTCTGTGTCTCCCTCTCTCTCTGCCCCTCCCCCCCAAAAAATAAACAAACATTAAAAAAAAAAAAAAAAAAAGAAATCCTTACTCATTCAAACTGTCAGCTTTAATTTAAGGCAACTCCTCCAAAATGCCCAAAATGAAAAAGACTGGTACAAACCTGGGAACCAAAGGTAGTGCTAAGTGTCCTTCACTTTCAACAGTTTCTTTGACCAAATGTAGCAGTGTATTTTTCTGAGTGTATTCAAGGCCTACACCTTTGACAGTTTGTGTGAGAGTACAAAGATACATGCACTTATCTGGTCACTAACATTTCACACTAAAGTGCATCAAAATTTTCTGTAAGTAAATTGTAAAATCTACTGCAAAAGAATACAATGTAACCTGACAAAATTTAAGTATGCATAAGGAAAATTCAGTTAGTAGTAAGGTAAATTAAAATCAGCCAGATATATTCTAAATGGAGCCAGAATGCAATATAATTTACATGCAGGAGCGGGGAAAGGGGCCAGTTTTACTAAGGAATTATATTCCTTTTGCAGTAAAATGATACAAAAAGATTTTATAATAAAGCAAGAGAAACACCATCTAAACTCAGGAAGGAACTGGATGATTTTCATGGATCCCTTAAATTTTAATATTTCTTTTTTTTAATGTTTTATTTTATTTTTGAGGGGGGAGGGGCAGAGAGAGAAGGAAACAGAATCTGAAGATGGTCCAGGCTCCAAGCTGTCGGCACAGAGGCCAACGCAAGGCTGGAACCCATGAACTGTGAAGTCATGACTTGGGCCAAAGTCAGATGCTTAATAAACTGAGCCACCCAGGCACCCCAAGCTTTAATATTTCTTAGAAAAAACCCAGCTCACTCTTTTACAAAATGCGAACAAAAGAGAAATAAAACTATTTTTTACATGTAATTATTTGTCTCTCATCAGTCTGCTCTTCCAAGATTTAAATGACAGCTATCATTCTGTATCCTATTATTTTCAGTCACATTAAATGAACATTTTCAATTTTCTGTTAAAAGATCCTTAACAAAGCAAGTGGCAAAAATATTTAATAGATCACTCAAATTACAAGAAATATGTATTTTTCCTTTATTATAAAAAGCTATGACCAATTTTATGTTGTGTTTAGAAGATATTAGATAGGCAATCAAAAGTCAAAGTGACCTCCTAAGATGGATTTCAATTCCCAGTCGCATTCCAATTTAACCCTGAGTGCCTACTAATGTCATATTATGTAATATATAAAGGTAACTGACCTTATTCAAGTCTTTGAATAATACCTTATCATCCGTTCCCCCAAATCTCTCTCGGGCCCTCTGCCCTCAAACACACCAAAGAACATACACAAAAATGAACATCATAAAATGACACGTATGAAATAACTCATACATCAAGAAACACAGATTTCTTCCTGGTAAATTTGCTCTTTTCAAGTGAGAAATAGTTAAGACAGAAAGAACACAACACTAATGGATGGTATTAAACCACAGAAATCCTAGAAGACAAAGTTCTCTGCTTACCAAGACTTCAGTGAATATGAAGAGAACACTGGGATATGAAATTTGATTAGTAAGATACCTCATTCTAGTTTTTGGAATCCAATCATGCATAAAGTATGGACCCAAGAACACATTTCTATTATACGTAACCAAAAAAGGTTAATTTTTTTTGCTTCTTTTTAATATTTTAAATAGGAAAAAGTACTTTCATGAGTCTTCTTTAAAAGGTATATTCACTCATACATGCTCTCTCTCAAAAATAAACATTTAAAAAAAAGAAAGCTGAGGTGCCTGGGTGGCTTAGCCGGTTAAGCCCCTGACTTCAGCTCTTGTTAGTTCAAACACTGCACCAGGCTCTGTGCTGACAGCTAGGACTGCAGAGCCTCCTTCGGATTCTGTCTCCCTCTTCTCGCTCTGCTCCTCCCCTATTTGTGCTCTCTTTCTCTCAAAAATAATAAATATTTTTTAATAGGTATTTTTTAAAAATTAAAAAAATAAAAGGTACACTCACAATTTGGTGTTTAAGTGGGCTAGCTTAACTTTTGAAATAGAAGAATCTACCCACTTTGATATATGAAAGGGTCAATGAAGACCCAAACTCTACCCAATTTCAGCCTCCAAATATAATTAAAGCCCATGTGACATGGAAACATAAAAAGCTTAGGTGAGGAAGAAGTTTCTAAGCTATTATATGATGGTTTTGTTTTCTCAGGGTAAAGATTAAAGTGAGATGAGAAAACAGCAATTAATATAATATTCAGATCTTGCTAACATACTGCTCCAATAGAACTGTCATCTTTCAATAATTAGATGCATAAAATCCTCTAGAGTTACCAATTTTTTCCTCATTTGTCTCTGTCCCATTAAGACAGTTTAAAACTTGGGATAGAAAGAAGAGAAATAAATCTAAACAAAAATTATGTTATGAAATCAGCTGTTTTCCACATATGTGAGGTACCTAGAACAAAGTTAGGAAGACAAAGTGGAACTGGGGTGCTGAGGAAAGGGAAGATTAGGGAGTTACTGTTGAATGGGCACAGATTTCAGCTTGAGATATTGAAACAATTCTGAAGATAGTGATGATGGTTGTACAACAAACACCAATGAACTGTACACTTAAAAACACTTATTTTTTTTTTAAAGTTCCCTTCAAAGCCCACAA
This sequence comes from Suricata suricatta, assembly GCF_006229205.1. Taxonomy (NCBI): domain Eukaryota; kingdom Metazoa; phylum Chordata; class Mammalia; order Carnivora; family Herpestidae; genus Suricata; species Suricata suricatta. The sequence goes on from NC_043709.1 coordinate 87,244,642, forward strand.
AAAAAAGATGTTCCAACAAACATCCGCTCTATTTTAAGCACAAAGCCAGATCAAGATTTCCTGTTATATGGTTGTACATAGCTTTCAAAGTTTCATTCATACTTATATCAGTATATAGACTGAAAGCTTACTCTATATACCAATGACTGATATGTACAAATAATTTGAGTGTATTTTCCCTATTTTCTAACATATGTAGGTTGGCAATTAATGTCCTTCAAAAATAGGGCATCCTTTGTGGTAAAAACAGCATTAAGCTTAAAATTTGACAGAGAATGCTACTATTTGTAATAAAGTAATTTTATGAACAAGCACTTTAGAAATGACACTGGGGGGGGCAGTTATTTCAACAAGTTTATACTTATTGTAGAAATACCAAGACTTCATGCCTTGCTCTACGGTATCAACAAGGTAAATACACCTGCAGTGACTACATGACAGACTCAGTCAGCACCTCCATTTTTTCACAGACCCCTAAAGAGCTGGAAACATGTTCATAAGGCTGTGTACAAACTCCTCAATGTGTAAGATCTAAGACTTAGAAATGTGAAATTCTTCCACACCTACTACAAGACACCCAGAAACCTTCTACACAGCTCATGATCCTATATACAGTTGCTAAATCAAGTGAATAAAAAAGCATCATGCCATGGCTCAAAAGATGATCTTAGTGATATATACCAAATGACATCAAGCACTGGCTCGCAAAAAACAACTCTGTAATAACTAGGAAACCAGCTTGATTAAGGTAGTTCACACTAAAAATCTGATATATGTAAGAAGGGAAAACGACTATTACAAAAGTAACCTCCTAACACTGAGCTGGGTTGGGTTAGGTGATGAAAATATCATATGATGGACAAATTTCTGTAAATACACTATCTATTGTCTACCTAGACATCACAAAAATCAAATCTAGTAAGACAAATCTTTGCTTACCAAATTTCAGTAATCAAAAAATTGCTGATACATTACAATATACAGTGACAATGTCAAAGATTTCTTAAAAGATTTCAATGCACAAATACTACTGGCTAAAATATGAGAGGCGCTTTTATGGTTGCATGTTTTTTAAAAAAAATCAATAATGCAAACTATCAATGAAACCTTTGAAACAGCTTTAACCAAAATGATCCTAACCATTTTAGTATCAGTGTATCTCAACAGTGATGGCAAGCTGGTAGGAAATATGTGGCATAAAGATTATCTGTACTTAACAAGATAACATTAACTTGTGAAAAATGCACTAAGTGTGGTAACTATTCAAGACAAACCTAGATAAAAACTGAAAAAATTGTAACATTATAATCCTTTGATCCATTACATTTTGAACTTTGACTCACCTAAATTGCTTAGCTCTTAAATCACTATCCAATAAAAATTATATATACTGACACAATTAAATTTATTCCTAAAAAGGTACAGGTCAATATTCACTAACCAGAACTTACTCTCTAAGCCAGCCCTGTTAAGACCTGGGAAAAGATGATCAATTCTCATTCACAAATAATGACTGCAAGCTGTCATTTAACAGAACTATTTATACTAATCCTGGTACCAATAGTATCTCCAGTTAACTTCAGCATCGGGGATAATTTAGGACCACTCCAACAAAAGAAATCCTAAATAGTGCCAACACTAAATGTCCTCAACTCAAAACAGCAGAAATTTGGAAAACACTATATTCATTTATAACATTCCCAAAGTATTGTAGAAAGTCTAACATTATCACTGTACTTTAGAAAACTGAATTTCTTCCAACTATATTTAAGAAAGTCTAATCTCTCCTAAGAGCAAATTAAAATCCAACACATAGTATATTCATTTGATTCTATCAAGTTATGTGGGAAATAAATGAAAGAAAAACTTGAAAAAATAAACGCTGTGTAAAAACGATCCCAAGTTACTTCAGAAAAAAAATGAAGCCTAACTAGCAATTATAAATTAATAAAACTAATGAAAACAGGGAGTGAAAAAAAGAAATGACAAAACCAACCCCTCCTCGCTGACCATCTACATGTATGGAACGGATGTGATCTGCCAGATCTGGACTAGAGTTGAAGCAAGCCTGGCACTGGTCCCAACAACAATTATAGGCAATATTTTTGCTTGAAGAAGTAGTGCTTCCTTGTCCATTCATCATTGCTGGAGTTGAACGCCCACTGGAAATTGTGCTGTCTACATCCATTATAGTACTGCTTATGCTACAAAAGAAGAAAAAAGGCTGTTATTCCTAGAAATTCACTAACATGAATATGATCTTATACTTAAGATTACTACTTGACATTCTGATCCATACAAAACATACTAACCATATTTTCTATTAGAAAACAACACTGCTTTGAATTATTTAGTTGGCAATAAAGTGCAAATCAAGGCAAAAAAAAATGCTGGTACTTCAAAACCAGATATGGGATAATTTAAGTAACTTTTGGCAGACATGAACTCAATACTATAGCCTATAGAAGCAAACCAAACACACACACACACACACACACACACACACACACACACACACACACAGAGCTCATCAGAATTCATACCTTCCAAAGCCCTAAGAAGCACAATAAAGTAACAGAGTAGTAAGTTTCCAGCTATAAATAATTCAGAATCAAGAGTATCGTTACAGTTCTGCAAATCACTTGTTAATCAATAATCATTTCCTCTATTCACTAATCTGAGAATTACTGCTGTCACATCCACTTCTCTCCATCTCAAAATAATTGGGAAATTGTGCAGTATTTCCCCTTCTAAATAAATAAGCACGAGAAAACTGGGTGCAATGAAAGTTTCTTCAATATTACCAAAGTCCAAATAAATCATCTTTTCCTGGCCCTCAATTTTTTGCTAATCTCTATCCACAAAAAAGGATTGAAAAGCCAATCACTTTTACCTTTTATTCACTAAGCAAACTATATTAGTTACCCTTTTATTTACTAAGAAAATTACATATAGCAGAAATAAAACAGAAGTAATTTTGAATGCTCAAAATTTCTCATCTTAATAAACTGTAACACACTTTTGCCTTCCTTTCGAAAGCAATTCATTTAAGGGGGCACCTGGCTGGCATAGTCAGTACAGCATCTGACTCTTGATCTCGGGGTTATGTAGAGATTATTTAAAAATAAAATGTTTTTTAAAAAATTAAAAGCAATTCATTAAAAAAATTATTTTCAATATCTTCCCAACAAAAAAACTACAGGGAAGAACTTCAACCAGAGGAGTCAACAGTAAGAATGTCTGCACACTAAATTCATTGAAAGCTATGTATCTGCTTGCAACTTAAGTATGAATAAATTATGAAAATTATGTTAACTTTTAAAGGAGTATGCTTCCCTACTCCCAAGTTTTTACTACAGAAAATTTCAAAGACACAGAAAAGTTTATATAAGTCTGAACTTAATTTACATTTTGGGAACACCTGGCTGGCTCAGTCAGTAGAGCATGCGACTTTTGATCTCACAGTTGTGAGTTTGAGAGTCATGCTGGATATATTTTATTTTTTTTTAATTTATATTTTGTCCTATTTGCTATATGTAATTTGTTTTTCTCAATCATCTACAAGTTGCAAACAGGATACTTCAACCGCAATCACTTCAGCACACAGCATCTAAAAATAAGAACATGTACCTATAATCACACGTAATTTGCTTATATGTAAAAAGTCAAAATAAATTTTAACTCTATTAAAGTAAACTTAAAAATGATTTGTGTCTGGGGTGCCTAGGTGGCTCAATCAGCTAAGCATCTGACTCTCGATTTCAGCTCAGGTCGTGATCCCAGGGTTCCGGGCCTGAGCCCCGTATTAGGCTGCAAGCCGAGTCCGGAGCCCACTTGAGATTCTCCACCTCACTCTGCCCTCTCCTGCTCACGCTCTCTCTTGAAATAAAGTTTTAAAAAGAAATGTGTGTGCCTAACATCCAATGCATCCATTTTTTTTAAAAGCTAGCAATAATTTTTTTAATAGGATGCTTCAGACATGAAAAATGTCTCAGATTTCCTTTTAAAGAATATTCACATACTTAAATTCATCTGGCTGTCGACCAGCCAATATACATTCTAAATTTAAACTTCAAAACTTCATTCTAAATTTTGTAATCTCAGGGCACCTGGATGTTTCAATCCATAGATCATCCAACTCTTTATCGTGGGGTTCTGAGTTTGTGCATATATTTAGAAAAATTTTGTTCGTAATCTCTATTAAACTCTCAATGCAAATCAGCTTGATTATCTGAATATTTATTCATATTTTTTGCAAGAATAAATTGTGAGTATGGTGTTTTTTCTATACAGAAATATGTATTTTTATTTGGGCCCTTGAAACTTCAAGTTTCATGAGGCCCTTAACCATGCAACAGTCACCTAATTTTCCTAGATATCATGTTTTAAAACATTTTAACTGTAAAGCTCATACTTTTATAAACCATACTAATTAACACCAAAGGCAAGTAAAATATTAATAGCTTTAAGCAGACAACAAACCACACTTAAATTATAAACAATCTTAGGAAAAGGATAAATCTCAATGCCTTATTACAATGCAATCTGTAAGGTAAAGCAAAGTGTAACACACACACACACACATGCATGAAGGGTAGTAATGCCCAATTCCCACATCCATACTTAGTTTGGAGAGGGAGACAGATACAGACATGGCTATTCTCTCAAGACAAAACTTCTTTTGAAGGATACACAAAACACCACCCATGTTTTTTTAGGGGGACAGATGGAGGGTCAGTAGGAGAGAAACTTTCACTATAAATACCGTTTTGTATCATTTTTAACCACATACCTACTGTACTGCTTTTATGAAAAGTCCAAACTTAGTTGAAATGAAACCAATTTTCCTTAAATTGAACAAAGGCCAAGAGACTCATCATAAATCCAACTAGCAACAGTCTATCTACATAATGCTTAATGTACTTTTATTAATTTTACTATAGAAGGGGAATCTTGTCCAAACATCCATACACTAAGCATGTAATCAGCCTATGTGCAATATCATTAAAACAATATTTCATGTGGATACAGATCCTCATAAAAAGACAGTATAATGCTGTTAAGAACATGTACTGTGTCTATCATTGGCAACTGAGCTGCAAATGCAGTAGAGTGGAAGAGGTGGTGAGGGACAGACCCCACCCCCTAGAAGACGCAAGAGACCTTCACACAGGTGTAGCATACCACAGAGCTTCCCAAAGCCTAGCAGGTACGACTGGAATCCTGCTGAAATGCCCCTCTTAGGCTCCTGCAACTTCTAGGAAGTGTCCAAATCCTAAGCCTCCAGGTTCCAAATCCTAAGCCTCCAGGATCCCTTTTGGCCCTAGATCCATGCTGGAATCTGTGGTTTTCTCCACTCCTAAGACCGATAAAGGCAACAGCCCTAATGCAGAAGAGCACCAGAGACAAGTTATAGTTAATTTTTTACTTTGACAGGGCACTGAGCTAGATATAGATCCCAGAGAAAAAGTGTCCTTCCTCCTATAACAGTAAGATACCAAGATGACCTGAACTAGGAAGGACATTCCACCTGATTCTGTAATATTCCTAGGATCCTACATATTAACATTTTTCACACATTTAGTTCTCCTTCCCAATGAACACCTACTAACTTCGTAAAATGTGAACAAAAGCAGCTTAGTATTTGGAAGAAAACCTAAGCCAGAAAAAAGTACTCCTACTATTCAGATAGTTACAATAATCTAAACCAGTGCTTCTTAAATTAATGTTGTAACCATCAACTGGGATCTTATTAAGTGCAGATACTGATTTAGTGGATTTTGAGGTAGGACCTGAAATACTTTATTTTCTATTTTCTTTTGAGACATTGTATTTTTTTTAATGTTTTTTATTTATTTTTGAGAGAAGGAGAAAGACAGCACGAGCAGGGGAGGGTCAGAGAGAGAGGGAGATACAGAATCTGAAACAGGCTCCAGACTCTGAGCTAGCCGCCAGCACAGAGTCCAACGCCGGGCTCCGGGAAATCCTGACCTAAGCCGAAGCCAGACGCTTAACCAACTGAGCCACCCAGGCGCCTCAAGACATTGTATTTGTAATAATCACCTACTTGTTGATGCTACTGCTACAACCTTTAAGTAGTAAGACTCTAAACCATCTTATACTGTTATTACCCAAGTAAGACTGGTCAGACTATCTAACGAAGTATGTGTCTGATACTGCAGAATGATATAAACTAAAGCATACACAAATACACAGACACACACATACACACACACTCTGTGACAACAAATAATCCATAAGTTTTCAAAAAAAAAAACCCTACACATTATTAGAAATTCAAATACAATATTTAGGGAAGGACAGGAGGGATTTTCAACATAACAGCATTCCCTTTTCTCTCTTTTCCATGGACCCTTTTCCTCTAGTTAAGAAACTACCCAGCAAACCAGACATTTCTACCATAACATCGACAATAAACTACATTGTTCTTATAAAAATTATTTCCTCTGGGAATTCAAGGGCCAACTCATACATATTAAGAATAGACCCTTCTTTGAGAACTCAAATTACTGTCAAGCAAAACATCTGTGTGGTAGACATGACCACAGCCATCAGGGTTGCCGACTTTGAGTAAAAGGCACATTGCTAATTGACAAAATACAGGGAAAAAAGGAAGTAATACATGGATGTTACATTATCAAAATGGAGGACAAGACCATGGTCTTAATACAACAGAATAAGAAAAGTTCATTGATATGTTTTCAGATTCCACATTGCAAATACTGTAAGAAACTATCACTTTTCAAGTTTCAGTATATTATCAAATAGCCAAATAATTAATCTAAAAAGGCTATTAAAATACTCCTTACGGGACACTGGGTGGCTTAGTCAGTTAAGTGGCCGTCTTTGGCTCAGGTGGCGATCTCGCAGTTCGTGAGTTCCAGCCCTGTGTTGGGCTCTGGGCTGAAGCCTGCTTCAGATTGTTGTCTCCCTCTCTCTCTCTCTCTCTCTGCCCTCCTCTGCTCACACTCTCTCTGTCTCTCAAAAATAAATAATGTTTTAAAAAAAGTATAAAAAATACTCCTTCCTTTCCAACTAAATAATATCTGTATGAGGCCAGAAAGTCTTCACATAGTTCAACCAAATCAATTCATCACAACAGACTGAATGCAGAAGTAGATATGAAAAACTAGCTGTTAAGTCAGATATTAAAGATGTTAAATATAAAACAACATCACTCTTGTATTTTTTTTTTAACTGGAAAAGTTATTTTACATTAAGAAACTACTTTGTAGGAGTGCCTGGCTGTCTCAGTTGGTAGAGCATGCAACTATTGATCTCAGGGTCATAAATTCAATCCCTACATTAGGCATGAAGCCTAAGGGAAGGGAAAGGGGAAGGGAAAAGGAAAAAAAAAGATGAAAAGAAAGAAAAGTTGTTTGTTATTTGTAATTGGTTTATTTTTAAATTAATTAATGTTTCTAAAGTTCTTGGTTTTAATTTCTAATCCTATAATAGTTTATTGATAAATATAACCCACATAAACAAAAAGGTCTTTAATTTTGTCAGCAACGTTAACAACTTTATTGAGATATAATTCATATTCCTCAATATTTAAGAAAGCAAAGGGGTTTTTTTAAAGCAAAATGTTTGAGAACCACTGTTCTGGTGCAAAGCTTAAATGCCTCTCTCAAATGGACTGGAAAGAGTAGGTTTATGAGCTGGAATATTTTGATTTTATTTGGAGCTTAATTTCTGAATTTGAAATTGAATCTGAGGTTCAGTGGGTTAGAAGCCTTATCAGGAGTCTTCTTTTCAGCTACCTATCAGGAAATTTATTTGTACTATGGATTTTCCTTGGTATCTTTGGGTCCTTTTCTTTTCTTTCCCCTGCTCTTAATTACTAGGCTACTGAAATGTCTAACTTTAAAGAGGAGTTGAGAACAGGGCCTGAGGGGATATGGGTGTACAGTCTGAATTCAAATATAATTTACTCTCTTTACTCAAAAAAGTGAAACATCAGAATGTCCTATAAATATGTCATTGCTTAGCAAAGTTGCAAGTCTGTACTACAGATCTAATTTAGGCCTCCACATGTCCATTTATATAAAATTAGATTTGTAAATCACACCCTTATGCCTTAACCAATTAAACACCTTCCAAGAAGACTCCGTTACTTTAACAAATTAAAGGGCTGACATAAAACAATATTAAGAATTTTATAGCTTAAGTTTGAAGTTCTAGTCACTTTTGCATTTGTGATATAAAGACAATTAAGATTAAGTAATGGTGTTTTCCAAACAAAATTTCCATACTAGTAATCCCCCTTCATAGTTCTTGATCAGTAGAACTAAAGTATAGTACATGGAGACTGAAAGACAAGCTGCCCATAACTGCAAGTCAAATGTTCTTCAAGACTAAGCAGCCAAAATAGAACAAGGAAACTGTTTGAATATTGACATATATTTGTAAAATTCATAAACCCTACTTTGAATTTAAATTTACTTAAAAGGTTATACTGTTCTAATTTTTATATTAATGTAAAAATTTTTGAACTTCCAAAAAATAAATACTAATAAAATACCATTTTAACATGTTTCAGACATTGGAATTCCACACAAAAACCCATTTGAGGGGAAAATTTCATCCACTACCCAATCTTTAAATTGTTTTTAGACTGTTTATGTTCTCAACAACACTCCTCAAAATTGTCAAACTACTAACTATGAAATGAATGATACTTTTCCATTAAAAAGTGAGAAAACGGGGGCAGCTGGCTGTATAGGTCAGTAGAGCAAGGGACTCATAATCTCAGGGTCCTGGGGGTGTGGAGCCTACTTTTAAAAAAACAAACAAAAAGTTAGAAAACATGAAGCTGTATTATATACAGAGTAAGTGACATCAAGGATAAAAGGTACCATAAATTTAAAAAATCATTAGTAGGAAGGGGCATCTGGCTGGCTCAGTCGGTGGAGCCTGTGACTCTTGATCTGGGGATTGTGAGTTCAAGCCCCAAGCTGGGTATAGAGATTACTTTAAAAATAAAAAAATTTTAAACAAAAAAAGAATGTAGTAGGAAAAAAGGATGATCAAGGTATCTAACCACTTCTTTCAGGATCTAGAAGTTCCTGACTGAGATTCCACAAAAGAATCTCCCTAATCTCTGAAGAAACAAGACTGTTTTATTTTTGTTCTCTGATGAAAACTATACAATCTTTAGGAAGTCTTAGGTTCATAGCTACGATATGAATTATTATAAAATAAATATTCTATAATTCTCATTTTTAAAGAGTGGAACTTGGTCCTCCAGCGGGACTGAAGAAAGTGGAATGAGATAAAAGGAAACAAAAACTCCACAGTTTATAAGTTACATTTAACAAGGTCAAATCAAGCATTATAAATTTAGCTGAACTTTGTAACTGGTAATAAGCTTTGTATAGAAATAGTATGCTGTATAAAGTTTCAGAGTATTTATCAAATTGTAGGTAAACATTATATCCACACATTAGGGACTCCTGATCTAATCATAGCGCAGGGTAAGTTGTTATTTGGCTAACAGATGAGTGATGTTCCTTTCATCTATGAAATTGCCACTTAAGACAAGAATGATTAGGTCTCTTCCATACTTATAATCAAAATTAATAAAAGCTAAAATTCAAGAGTGCCAAGCACTTAAGATGAGGCTTCTTAGAAAGTATGATGTTATATACCTGATATTATATGGATATTATATTAATAATATACAACTTTTAAGAGTGAAATTCTACTATTCCTTGCCTCCATTTGTCATAATGGACTATAATTTTGTGCGCTGCTCCTCATTCTAGGTACTGACAATGAGATTAAAAGCCAAAACTAAAGCAATTAAGAGACAGGCACTTTAAGAGGTGTCTGGCTATCAGAGGAGCATGCCACTCTTCGTCTTGGGAGTCATGAGTTCGAATCCCACTTTGGGTGTGGAGAATACTTAAAAAAAAAAAAAAAAGACAGAAACAGGCAGTTCAAGAAAATTATGGAGGCGCCTGGGTGGCTCCGACTAAGGTTAACCATCCGACACTTGGTTTAGGATCAGGTCATGATCTCATGATTCACAAGATCCAGCACCACATTGGGCTCTACCCTTGCAGCACAGAGCCTGCTTGGTATTCCTTCTCTCCTTCTCTGCCCCTCCCACTCACTCTCTCAAAATAAATAAATAAACATTAAAAAATAAAATTACGAACTGCCTGCCTATTACATTTTATGACTTTTTGTTAAGGGAAAAAAGGGATCATGTAACTTACTATATTGAAATTGTATCACAAAAATAAGACAGTCTATTTAAATCTAACTTCCTATTCTTTATCATAACTGCCAATACTAAGTCTATTTCCCAAAGATAGCCACACCATATACACTTTCCACATCCTCTTCTTACAATATGGCATGGGGTGGGGATCAATATTACCTCCCCTTGAATCTGAACAAGCCTGAGACTACTGCAAAAGTGACCCTGCAAGACTTCCAAGATAAGGTCATAAAAGGCAATAAATACTACAGATTCCAGCTGACTCTCAGGACACACACCTTGGTGGAAGCCCAGAGCTACAGTGTAAAAAAAAAATCTGGTTCCCCTGAAGCCGCCATGCTGAAGAGCTCCTAAGAAAAAAGTACACGGAGCTAGGGACAGATACCAGGAGTCCCAGCTGTTTCAGTCTTAGCCCAGGCACCACACATGTCAGACAATGTCAGTGGGTGAGGGAGTTGTCTGGGGACTGTATGTAGTCTCCATCCTTTATGCTGTCTAAGCTGATACCAAGTGGAGCAGGAATGATCTAACCGTACCCAGCCCTACTCAGATCTTAGATTTGTAAGCAAAATGATTGTTTTAAGCCATTAAATGTTGTCATGCAACCATAGTAACTAGAAGAATGTCTGACATGTAGTAACTCGTTTAATGTTTACAACAACCATATCAGGTAGGTGCCATAAGTAGCATCCTAATCTTAACAGATAAAGCAGACTGAGGCACAGAATTGTGTGACTTGCCCAAATATAAAACACTAATGCCAAACTTAATTGCCAGACTTATACAAAAGAAAAATCTGAGTAAATCACAGATTTGAGAAATACTGAAATACAACCCATATCATACATCAAAATAACTGATACTTGGTTTCACTTGGTGTGCACACACAAGAAGTTGTTTCCTTGCTTTTGTACACCTAGAGCAAAGGATAAATTTAACACTTACATATAAATTGACTCATTTAGGCAGATAGATAGCTTTGCTAACAAGATAAACTATTAAATTTGATTCCTACAAGTCAATTTGTTTCATTAAAAAAAAAAAAAGGTAATTAAAAGTCATAGAAAGCAACCCTATCCTCAGGTAGAACTTGCCCCAAACTTAGGCCACTAAAACAGGAGTCTAAAAATGTCAACATAAAATCCAACTCCAAATATTAACTTGTCTAGAGACAAAGAGGAGGTCATTTTCATTTTTCTTTATCAAGAACAACTAACAGGGTCACCTGGGTGGCTCAGTCAGTTAAGCATCCAACTTCAGCTCAGGTCTTCATCTCACAGTTTGTGGATTTGAGCCCCGCATTGGGCTCTGTGCTGACAGCTCAGAGCCTGAAGCCTGCTTCAGATTCTGTGTCTCCCTCTCTCTCTACCCCTTCCCTGCTTGCACTGTCTTTCTTTCTCAAAAGTAAACACTAAAAACATGTTTTTAAAAGAATAATAAATTATGAAATAGGTTGTAAATGGGATTAAGGATTTAGATCACATCAGATTTCTGTAAGGTTGCCCGCCTTTGTCTTCCAAACTGCTATGGTACCACAGGCTTTTAGATCTTTAAACTCAGAAGCAATCAGAAAAAATAGCAATTAGGAAAAAAAAGAAAAAGAAAGAAAAAAGAAGTAAAGACAATGCTTGTTTTATTACATGTGTTACATATGCTCAAGTCACATTTCCCTAAGGCCTTCCCTACTCGCCTAAGTGGAAAGAATTCTGCTTCCTTATGATCTGGCTGATTTGTATTATGAATCACCTATAAGCCTCTCATTTTGAGTAAACTCCTAAATCTAGGTAGTATAGCACCTTGCACACAGTAAATGCTCACATACTTTTACTGACAAATTTAAGTAGCATTTTTAAGGCAAGAAAAATATATGGCTTTGTCAAACTGAGATAATCATAAAAATTAATTGGAGACACACTAAAAATCATTAGCCAAAACCAAGATATTATTATTACTATTGTTACTGTAATTACAAGCTATTATCACTGTAATTTAAAAAGCTAAAATGGGTTTTTCTAATCAAGAAAAAGACTACTCTCCATCCCTACAATTATTTCTCTGAATAAAAACAAAAGATTTTTTTCCCTAAGACCCAGCAGCATTCACTAAATTGGTCAAAAGGGACTTTATGCAACAATGATGAAATATAGCCTATGGAAAACAAGTAGGTTGCATTCTTATATCACTACTATGCACTGTGCACGTCATTTTAAATTTCCTTCTCATTTCTAGTCTATTGCTCTTAAAGATTACTCCACCCACATTTTTCACACAGTTTTAAGATCAGCAAGAAATTATCTTCAAAAACACTGTAATACTAGAAACATTCTATTTCAATGTAATTACATTATAAGGAGTTATCTTTTACCTTCTTAAGATTTCCAGGAAAATGTCTATATGCAAAGACAGTATGTAAAAAAATCTGCTATGAAGCAATCATTACTTGGTTTGTTTTTTTCTTGTTAGTTTTAAATCATAAAAGTGATTTTATCAGATGATTCACTACGCACATTTCTGACAAAATACTCACAGTAGTCCTCAATACCTCAAAAGACATGTTCCAATGACTGCCAATATGAATTTAAAGCACTAAAAAAATCCACAGCTGATTCATCTACTCTCAGAACATTTAAAAAAGTAATGACAAAAATTTTATAATTTAGAAATGAACTAGTAAATGTATTAATTGAGAAATACAAATACCCTTCTAAAATCCCCGATTTCAGGGCGCCTGGGTGGCTCAGTTGGTTGGGTGTCCGACTTGGGCTCAGGTCATGATCTCATGGTTCATGGGTTCGAGCCCCGCGTCGGGCTCTGTGCTGACAGCTCAGAGCCTGGAGCCTGCTTCAGATTCTCTATCTCCCTCTCTTTCTGACCCTCCCGTGCTCATGCTGTCTCTGTCTCTCCAAAATAAATAAAAAAGCATTAAAAATAATAATAATAATAAAATAAGTAGAATCCCTGTTTTTCTCTAACTAGTAACACTTCATCTTTCTAGAATTTTGAAACATAAATGAAAACCAGAAAGACAGGGGCTTTGAAGAGCATTAAAATTAAAGAAATAAAATGCCAGTAAAGACTCTCTATTCCCCTAAAGACTAAGTAACTACAGCATTTAAAAATCAACTTTTATATTTCATAGTCTTAAAAGAGATATTGGCTATATAATAATTACAAATGAGAATGAGGCCCAGAAATGTAAATGAACTGAAATACTTAAGTTATTCTTTGCAAAAGAGAGAGGTTGAAATTTAAAATAGTCACTGACTTAATACTATTTTAATTAAACCTCCCTGCCCAGGTTGATTATGAGAGCCACTTAGGCAGTATAGTATCTAAGACCACATCCAGAGCCAGGACTGCCTGCATTCTCAAGGAGCTGCGTAACTCTGGGCAAGTTATAATGTCTGTGCTTTCTCGCCTCATTAGCAGTTTGTGAGGATGCAGTGAACTGAACTTCATAAAAGCCTTTCAATAAGCTCAAGAGTCTCAGATTTGTAAGCAAAGTCGACAATTGCAGTTTTCTCCTAAAATAATATACACATTTACTTTTTATTGTGAAGCAAAATATGGGAAGTCTACTTTCTAAATAATTCAAAAATAAAAAAATAAATAATTTTAAAAAATCACAGTTTTCTCAAATACTGTTTCCACATATGCTGCTAAGAATTGGGAGAAGGGATGCCTGGTGCCTCAGTCAGAAGAGCAAGCGACTCAATCTTGGGGTCATGAGTTCAAGCCCCACACTGGGTGTAGAGATTACTTAAATTTAAAAAATAAATAAAAAGATTTGGGGGGAAGATATAAGGCACAAAACAGTCCTCCTTATCTCTTACAGTCATGACAGTGAGAAAGAAGAAATGTGTATCAAGTATATCCATATTCAGTTAAATTCAATCAATCACTGAGTTCTGAATATAGGCAGTGCAACTGGTGAGTGAGTGCAGCTGGTATATAAAGGAAGTATAAAAATAAATAGAACCAGATTTTAATTCTTAAAAAATGTTACAGCCTAGGCAAGACAAACACAAATTGATATTTCAATTCAACACCATTAATTATTTTTGAACCCAGAATAACCTATTCAAAGTATCTTTGAGATCCTGGATAAAGCAAAGCCATGCTTGCAGTATTTTGGGTTTGCCTAAAGGATAAAATCGAGTATTTGCTAAGTCTACATCTGAATCATGACATTTGAGCTCCAAATTATTTTATGTTGTTTAAACCCTCACTTTGGGGGCGCGTGGGTGGCTCAGTCGGTTGAGCGCTCGACTTCAGCTCAGGTCATGATGTCACGGTCCGTGGGTTTGAGTCCCGCGTCAGGCTCTGTGCTGATAGCTCAGAGCCTCAAGCCTGCTTCTGATCTGTGTCTCGTTCTCTCTCTGCCCCTCACCTGCTTGCGCTCTCTCTCTGCTCTCAAAAATAAATAAACATTAAAAAATAAAAATAAACCCTCACTTTAAAAAAACGAATCTGAAGTTCAAAGGAATGAAATGATTACAAGCAGTCTCTAGTGAAGCCAGTGCTATAATTTCAATTACTTATGTTCACCAGAGTTTCCTTTCCACTTCTTTATGCATGAGAAAGGGAAGGATAAATGACTCTGAATTAAATAGAGCCCTAGGACCTTTACATATTCCATCTCATTTAATCACCACACTAAGATACTATATTTTACAGGCAAGGAAACAACTTCTAAGAAGTTAAATTATAATTCCTTCTAACTTAAGGTTCATGCTCTTTCACTACCCAACTTTTCCTTTAGTTATTTTTAGTGCTGGATATGATTGGAAAAATAAGCAAGCTATTGTTCCAATGAAATCCTCAAGAAAAAAGCTTTTTACTCAGAAATAATAACAATATTTTTCTTACAGGCTATTCAGGAAATTAGTTTTTCTTTCCTTTGATTTAGTTTCCCAAGCATGACTTTTCCTACTTCTACCCAGCTCAAATCTCTTCAGTCACACCTGTACTATTGCTACTACTTCCTAATTGGTCTCCCAGCTCCCAAAATTTCCTACCTTTGCCACATTTTCCAGTAACACAGGAGTTTCATCATTCATCCAAAATACATTTAAGAATACCTAAGGGGTGTTTGGCTGCCTCAGTCAGTAGAGCATGTGACTCTTGATCTCAGGGTTATATAAATTTGATCCAAGTTAGGTGTAGAGATTACTTAAAAATAAAATCTTAGAGCACCTGGGTGGCTAAATCAGTTGGGCATCTAACTCTTGATTTGGGCTCAGGTCATGATCACAGGGTTAGGGAACTGTTCAGGGTACAGCCTACTTGGGATTCTCTCTCCCTCTGCTGCTCTCCCTGCCCCCACCACCCTTGCACTCTCTCTCTAAAATAAAGAAAAATAAAAATATTTTTAATAAATAAAATCTTCAAAAAAAAAAAAAAGAATACCTAAAGTAAGCATCAGGCACTGTGCCAGGTGCTGTGAATAGATCAAGAGACACAACTCCTATTTTCTCAGGGAGCACTACACTCTACCAAGATAGATAAATGATAAATAATACTCAAATAGTTATCAAGGTCAATGAAGAACTTGGGGATGCTAGCAATGTGTCTAACATAGAATCAGGAATAGTTTGCCTGAGAAAATGTTTAAGATAAGATCTGAATGTGACTAGGACTGACAAAGACTTTGGGGGCAGGAAAAAGAATCTGACTGACAAACCTACACTTGACAAAATGCCCACATCTGGGTTGACATGCAAATTTCCACTTTAGCCATTCTTATTTCTCAGTCCGAATGTAAATCCTCTGATCTAGGCAGAATAATCTCCTGAACATGGTGGGCTCTTTCCTTTCTATATTTCATTTAGGCTTCCTAAAAATTTCTCATAACTCACCTAACCCTAAAACTGAGCCCCCTCCCCACCAAAACTTTAATCACTGACACCCATACTCTCCAAATTTTATTTTAATGTACTGTGTCACACAATTTTACAGAAAAACTAGAAACAATGGAATCATCTTTTTGGTCTTCTCATTAAAAACTAAGTTTCTGGGGCGCCTGGCTGGCTCAGTCCGTAGAACACGGGACTCTTAATCTCAGGGTAGTGAGTTCATGTACCACATTGGGAACAGAGCCTACTTTAAAAGAAAAGAAAAAGAAAAATGAAGCATCTGAGAAGGCACCACCACATTTCTTCCTTACCACTAAACAGAGTACCATGCTAACTACTAGAGTAAGTGCTCAAAGTGTGATTTTTTTAAAAACACCCATCCATCCCTGTGATCCATTCCCCAAAATTGTTCATTTAGTTCTAAGCAAATATAACCACTATTTTCACAAATGCAAACTATCCATCATAAAAATGAACTCAACATGTGGTTAGATCACTGCAAATCCATTACCGTTACTAGAAAGACTTTTACTAATAGGTCAGTAGCTTCACTTACATATTAAAAACCATTAAAAAGTACTGAGGTCTTTTAGGTCAACCACTGAAAATATACATGTTAAAGCTGATTAAAATGCAGATTTTGTAATGAAATATTTGACCTGGCATATCCTTCTGCAAGTTTCTGCAGCACTCATTTACAGATACTTGCCACACATTTAACAGCTGGCCTAGCACTGTTTAGCATTCAGATCCTATACTGCTTCATAACAACAGACCATTACCAGCTATTTCTAGTTTATTTGTGCAGTTTGTCTCCCCCCTCATCAGGTCAGGAGCTTTGTTTTGCTCACTACTATGTACCCTGCAACTAAAATACTATCTGGCACATATGGGGGGGGGGGGTGTCTGTGTACACCTGTGGAATAAATGCCTATTATGCAGTAAACACTTAAATTGTGTGCCAAATACTCTACATGTAATCCCCATAACAGTCTTATAGGATAATTAACTATCAGTGTCCCCCTTTTGCAGATGAGAAACCTGGAGTAATAGTTAGCTGTTAAATAACTTAAATAACTGTCTCATAGTCACCAGTTTAAGTGAGAGCCAGAATTCAAACCACACATTCTGACTCAAATCGCAGACTTAAACCACTACTCCTCTTATACTTTCTCCCTCCTTAACTTCAAATTTTCCATTTAGCTTTAATAAAACGTTAAGCATTTTTATACAATAAATGCTTCTTAACAATGATTTGGAAAAAACCCTCTGACTATCCATTTCAGATTTTCCATACTCATATTGACTTATTAAAAAGTGCTTTTTATAAAATTCACAATTTCAAAATTGTCCAATCACTTACTAAACATTTATCATGTACCTCTGGACCTCCTCTAAATTGGCAGGAGGTTTTGTTGTTGTTGTTGTTGTTTTAGTAAACCCTACTCCCAACTCAGGCCTGGCACTCAACCCTGAGATCAAGAGTCATATGTTCTACTGAGCCAGCCAGGCACCCCTAAATAAGTAGTTCTTAACTTAGACTAAAATATTTTGAAAGGCTGATAGAAGCTGTTGACATCTTCTCAAAGACACATAAAATTTTGCATATGACCTCAATGGCCTTATTGGAGTACACTGACCCCATAACCTTAAATTTATCAATACCAAAATACAATAATCCAACCAAAGGCACTAATTCCTAGTCCTCAGTTTATGGTTCCTTTTATTTATATAAATTCTACTGTTGCCATTTCAATTTAATTCTAATAACTGAGTACTCACCATATCCAAGATACTGTGGTTAGACATGATAAAGATCTAAATGAGCTAAACTGTGCTGGCTCTCAAAAATACCATAGTACAACAAAAAGGATGAAGCAGACATTCAAATAGCATGGATTCTTCAGAAAAGTTCACAAGACTCTACTATATTCACGATAAAACCTAAACTTTTTTTCACAGTCAAGAAGCTAAGACTCAAAGATATTACTTAAAAAGTCTTTATATAGGTAGTAATACAAAGATCTGAATTGTGTCCTTTAACTCAGATTACCTGCTCTTTATACTTTAGTATTCTACACCTCTCCACCTACAGAAGAGAACCATAAGCTGGTAGGGAATGAAGAGACAAAAATTATATATGTGGGAACTATAAGGAAAAAGAAATGAAAACCAGGAAAAGATTCCTTGTGGCATTTTGATGGGTTTTAAAATTTAAAAGGTGGCCTTAGTGAAAAAAATCTGAAAGAATTATTGTGTAACAGTTTATGAATGAAAAGAAAAATAGAAGAAACTTATCTGCTAAATAAAAACACAGGAAGAATAACACATAAGCGGGTATATTTAGGTCATAAAAAGACTTTGCGGTTTCTTCCTGCTCTCTCAGATCACCGACTCTGAGAGAAAACAGCTGCTGTGTCAGGAGGACACACAGATCCTGACTTGGTGAGGAACCGAAGCAGCCCGCCCGGTGCTTCAATACATGAGCCATCTTGTAGGCACATTTCTAGCCCCAGTCAAGCCTTCAGATGACTGCACTGCTGGCCAACATTTTCACTGCAACCTTATGAAACCTTGAGCCAGAACCACCCAGTAAGCCTATCCACTCTTGACTCCCAGAAACCACATGTGATAAAACTCTGTTCCTTGAAGTTGCTAAATCTGAAACAAATTTATTATACAGCAATAAACAGCTAATACAAATGGCAAGGTGTGAAATTTTACTTTGTTCACATTAGAGCCAATGAAGTATTGTGTTAGGAACTAGAGCAAAACCTACAACTTGGAATTAAAAGTCTCACAGCAATATGCAAGACAGATAAAGTGGGAAGCATTTTTTCTTCTCATCTTCTATAATACTCAGTAAAGAGTCCTGCACATAGTAAATACTTGTTTTTGGTTAGTAAGTCAACTTACACATAGGATTCTCTAATTGACTCAACAGAGTAGTCTTTATGTTTCTTAAAAGTAAAATGACCCCTAAGAATCTCTCCATAAATTCAATCCTGAATCTGTAGTTTCTTCACCATTTGTTTTTGGCACAGAGCCATACCTTCCTTAACTGAGAGTTACAAGTTATCAATGAAAACTGAGAGCTACTAAAAGCTCCTCTCCCCAAATTTAATCAAATTAAAAAGTAGCTTAAAGAACGACTGTAGAGCCTATGGGCAGCTGCTTCAGAGTTGAAGAGGTAAATACTGAAAAGAGTTTATCATGGGAGCACCTGGGTAGCTCAGCTGGTTGAGCGTCTGACTCTTGATTTTGGCTCAGGTCACAATCTCACGGTTCTTAAGATCAAGGCCTTTTGGGCCTCTGCACTGGCAGCATGGAACCTACTTGGGATTCTCTCTTTCTCCGCCCACGCCCCCCCCCCAATGCAACAAGCTCTCTCTTAAACCTTTTATTTTTAAAAAGGAGTCCATCATGAAGTATGAGTAAAAATTGCATAAAAGTACTGTATTGTCTCAACCATAAAGATCCCTAATAAATCTTCGTAAATTGGGACACCAGTGTGGCTTAGTCAGTTAAGCGTCCAACTTCAGCTTAGGTCATGATCTCACGGTTGGTGGGTTTGAGCCCTGAGTCGAGCTCCGTGCTGACAGCTCAGAGCCTGGAGACTGCTTAGGATTCTGTTTCCCTCTCTCTATGCGCCTCCCCCATTCATGCTCTGTTTCTTTCTATCTCAATAATAAATAAACACATTTAAAATTTTTTAAAAATTTTTTAAATTTAAAAAATAAACCTTGGTAACTTTAGCAGGTAGTCTTCTGGCATAAATATGATTTGAAAGTTTAGCCTCTAGGGTTGCCTGGGTGGCTCGGTCAGTTAAGTGTCCAACTCTTAATTTCCACTCAAGTGGAAATGATCTCATGATCTCATGGTTGGTCACGAGAGAGACAGAGAGACCCACATGAGGCTCTCGGCTGACATTATGGAGCCTACTTGGGATTCTCTCTCCCTCCCTCTCTTTTTGCCCCTCCCCACAACATGCTCGGGCTATCTATTCAAAATAAATAAATAAATGAATGAAAGAATGAATGACTGTTTAGCCTCTATATTGTAAGAGCTTCCAAATCATACTACTGAGAAACTGAGCAATACAAGCCTATTTTGCCAGCATCGGAGCAATGTTAGTTAAACCTGAAAGTTTGCAACCCATAAGGTGGGGATTCCAAATTTTGATCCACAAAATGGTGAGGGCCTGGGGCCTTTCCTGATCATGAAGTTTCAAACGACAGGCCCTTCCCTATCATCCCATCCTTACACATGCCCTTTCACTTGACATCTGGACTTACACAGAAAGACTGATAAAAGTGGCCTAAAGTGGTCTTGGCTTCTTCAAAATTAGTCATGGCTTCTATTCTAGTTGAAAAATTTTATAGACAGACATATATACTAAAAAACACAAAAAAAGTTATCAATTCACTTATATGGATAATACTTTCAATGTATAATCTGATTCAACAGCTAGAATTAATTTGTCAATTAAAAAAACTTCAGTGACATTTTAAATTCTAAAATTCTATTTAAACACCAGCCTCTAAATTAACTTAAAAGATGGTAATTTTTTTAAGTGGTAATTTTTTTAAAAGTACTTAAGCTTAGGTTCAAAGTAAAAGAAAAACTAGTTTTTAGTGTTCTTGCACAGCTCAATATTCCCCCAGAGGAAATAAATTACATTTCTTTTCCTAAGTTTATCAAAATAAACACACTAATAATACACTTACTCTGGTTTCGAATAACCTTCTCACAGGGAAAATAACCAGATTTTATACCAAGTGTCATTTATTCATTTTATAAATCAGTCACTTTTCACTACAACACTTATAGTACATGTTTGTAGACTTAACACCTTAGATAATGAGCTTTCATATCTAAGTCTTTATATCTAAATGTTTCTTAAAAAGAAGCACTTACAATTAAAAATATTTAAGATATTCCAACAAATTCTAAAGTATGCTAGATAAACTCAAAAGTATGATCTAATTTCAAACTGGGAAAAAAACTGAATGGCATTCTAAAAGAAACAGTAAATTCTAATGATGATAAAATCATTTTGATAAGAATGCCTCAAGTTTCTTAAAAGCACTCTAAAGCCACCGTATCTTTCCATCAGTTACGAAAATATACACCTCCTACCATGAAATCAATTTATAAAATCCACATAGATTAGCGTAATCTGGAGGACAGTTCATAAGAACAATGATTCCTTCCCAAATTTAAAATGACTCATAAAAAAAAAAAAAAACCTTAAAGGCAACAAGGAGACATTTCAGAATTAAGATTCTCAAGACCATCATAACCAGCTTCACCAGTAAAGCTTTTTCATACAAGTTATAAACCTATGACCCTGAAACAGCAAAATGATTACAATATTTTGTAGTCTCTTACGTTCAAGTATGAAGAAAAGCAAGTATGTCTGATTAACAGGTCTGAACCTTATTTGGACTTGTGGCACTAGTATCTTACTCCTTACTCTGAAATATGATGTAAAAATTAGATATTCCAGTGAGTATCTTATAAATATGAAGTCAAAACTCCACTTCCTGAAAAATTACTTGACCAACCATCCAACCATTATCTCCTAAAGGGATGTAGTAGGCAGATATTAAAAAAAAAAAAAATCCTGACACATACACCTTGTTATTTAAGGGTAAGTATTTTAATTCTTGTGAAGTGGAAATAGGGGACTTGAGAAGCTTTATTCAGATCCAACTCTACGACCACTTCCAGTCTATACTTACTGTTTTGAGTAAGACACTCAACTTGCTCCTTCCATTTGTTAAACGAAAGTCAAAATAATACCTATCTTGCACAAGAGTTGTGTGAATGAGACACATATTTAAACTGTGCAGTAGTAAATGTGTGTGCCCGCACGTGCTAGATAAATGGAAGAACTATGGTAGATGCTAACTGTATAAACGGACGTCAACTTTCAAATGCCTACTCGTACCAATGAAGGAGGATATAATAAAACGGTAAATAACATATACTTCATTCTGTGGTTCACATCAATTTTCAGTGGTCTTGAAGACATTCTCCTTCCTGCCATGTCCATGTAGTTCAGTACACTTTTTGTAGTCTTTTAGCCCATCCAAGATGTTTTTCTTCACTAGATATGAAAGTAAATGTCGAACAGAATCTAAAGCTGTATTTTCATAATATTTAGAGCTTGGTATTCCTTATAACATTAAACATAAATTAAAATGGTCTTTTTATCAGTTACCACTCAGAATTCCTAGAACTTTAAAATACTTATAACTTTTCAAGCCAAGTCAATCTGGATTGTTAAAAATTCTGTTCGTCAAAACATTAGTAGATGGTCAAAACACATGCTAATATACTTTAAAAGCAGAACATACATGGTATGGTTCTCCGTGTTTAAAAAAGTACATTAAAAACCAATTCATTTTCAAAGTGATCAAAAGTAACATCTGAAACATACTAATACAATAAATTTTAATGTCTTGGAAATAAAGAAGCTTATTTTTGTTGGTATCCACGTTATTTTTAACAAGCTTTAAAAAAATGTTAATTTCTTCAGCGAACTCTCCAATACATGACTTTAAACATTATCCTCTACAATCATTGACATTCATGTTAAAGCATTACTATATAAAGATTATAAATCACATACTAAGAGTGTTACCTTCCAGACTGTATTTTATTATGATTCCAACTCTTTGATTCTGTAAAATTACTTTAAAGGACATCAATTCATTATTCCTTTTGACAAGAATTTATACTTGTTCTAAACTTTCTCCCAGATTCGATCACAAATAGAAGTTACTAAAATCAGTTAGGAGACTCTATTAATGACTACATATGAGGAACTTTAGAAGCACTGATTCAATATAAAAGGCTAGTCTTTTCCCTAGTAAGTAATGAAAAGTGATAGTGGGGGTCTCCTCCCCGAACAAGGAAGTTCTGTTAAATCCAGGCGAGACCAGCCATGTTGGAAAACACTTGTCAATTATAGTTCTGACAAGTGTTCGCGAACACGGTTGGATGAAGCTAACCTTGGGTACTGAGGTGTGTACATCAAGGCCCCCGAACGCCCTGCTAGGGGATCCGGGCCCACTTTGAGGATTGTTTCTGAGTTCGAACTGTCCTCAGGTTCTTAAAGAGTGTAGAGCCGAGGGGAAGGAGGGCGGGGAAAGGAGAGTTGGGGGGGAAACGGTTCGAGAGTTGGAAGCGGCTATCCGCAGCGAGAGGGGCGCGGCGACCAGGACAGAATTCCGAGTTGAGAACCTGAGGGAGGGGCCGAAGATTTGGGGAGCCGGGGGAATCTCAGCAAAAACTCCCCTCGGCCCCCTCTGAGGGGCCCATGAGTGCAAAAGGAGCAAGGGAAGGCCAAACGCTTTAGTGCACTGACCTGTCCTCCGAGTCCATGCGGCTCAGGGGTTCCCCATCCGACGACATCTCCAAGCTGCCTCGCCGGCCCCCGGAGGTCGCGCTGCTTCCGCCACCCCCGGTCCCGTAGCCCTCGTCGCCGCCACTAGAGACGACGCTGCTGCTACTGCTGCCGCCCCCGCCGCCGCCCTGGCTGCCCCGCGGTCCCTTGGGTTCCTCCAGGCCCTCCTTGCCGTCCCCATCCCCGCTGCTGCTGCTGGCGGCGCCGGGGCTCAGCGAGCGCGTCTCGTCGCTGCTGCTCCCGCCGCTGCTGCCCACCAGGCTCTCGGCGCTACTCTCCTCCTCGCCTCCGCCGCTGCTGCTGCTCTCGTCCTCCTCCTCCTCGTCGTCGTCTTCGTCTTCGTCCTCCCCGGCCTGGCTGGCGCTCTCGGGGCTCGGCTCCGACATCGTCTCCGCCTCGCCGCCCCCCACTCCGCCGCCACCGCCGCCCCCACCGCCGCCGCCGTTCAACAGCAGCACAGCCACCGCCTCGGCCTCGGCCTCCTCTTCCTCCTCCTCTTCCTCCTCCTCCTCCTCGGGGGGCTCAGCCCGGCCCCGCGCCGCCGGGCCAGGGCTGCCGGGGGGCAGAGGGCTCAGGCGAGAGAGCTCCTCCAGGTCGGCCATGTCGGTGATAGCGGCGGCCATGGCGGCGCCTGCTCCTCCTCCTCCTCCCCGCCGCCGCCGCCTCCCTCTCCCGACTCTAGCTCCCTCGCCCCCTCCCAAACGCCCAAAACTCCGCCGACGCCGCTGCAGAGCAGGAGGAGGGCCCGCGAGCTGCGTCAGCTTACACACGCGCTACGGAGCCCGCGCGGGGACAGGCGCGCGACTGCGCGCACTCACGCGGAGACGGTTGCGCGCCTGCGCGGCGGCACGAGGTAGCGCCTCCCCCGGGCCGCGGATTCCGCGCCCGCGCCCGCGCCCGCGCCC
>NC_043709.1:87269164-87278487 GCF_006229205.1 Suricata suricatta
GGCCGCGGATTCCGCGCCCGCGCCCGCGCCCGCGCCCCCGCCGGTGTATCCGCCCGGCCCCCGCCCCGACCCGCCGAGTCCTCAGAGTTTCCTTGGGACCTTCCCACGCCTTCCCCTTCCCCGCAGGCGCCGGGACACGCAGAACGAAAGCTTGAGTGGTAGCTGGGGATTTTAACAGCCGTCTGAGTTCTCATGATAAAGTCCTTCATTCCGGGGATGTTTGGGGAGTGTCCGCTTCGTACCGGCAATGAGCCAGTAATCAAACAAGTCCCTGGGCTTCTGAGAGGTTGCAGTCTACAAGGATTAAAATGTTAACGATTAAAATAAATACAACTAAATAATATAATGCAAGGCACTAAATCCATGAGCGCAGCAGAGAGCCACAGGTTTTAATACACCTTCATTTGAATACCCCAAGACATGGTTAACTTGGTATCAGAGTTAACATAACGTGTCATGTTCAAGATACTCAAACTTTAGCTCATGAGTCTTGTAAAACAGTTTGGTGCATCCTGAATACAGTTTAAAAGTAAATCTAAATTCTTCTTCAGCTTGTTATATTTTCTAACTTTCACACTTTTAAATGTAGCCAATGAACTCTAAATACTGGAGGGATTTAATACCCACCAATATCCACTTTTTAAAATACAATTTTCTTTTATACTTGGGCAATTTCCAACCTTCCTTTATCTCTTTATCTCTGGAACTCTTAACTGCATTCTGCACCCTTCCAGAATTTTATAATAATAATGTTAGATCTCATACTTGAACTGTTGTGTTGATCATCTTATATTTCTTTGTAACAAAATGAAACTGACATTTAAGGGTTGTTTTTTAATTTCCTGTGATAATAAAACTCTAAGTCTTATTATTTCAATTGATCAAAACACATATTTTATTTTTTTAAACACATATTTTAAATACTTATGTGAGTATGAAACACAAAAGTTAAATTTTGTTGGAAATGCATCTTACAGAGATGGAACTCCTAGTACCAGCTAGTCTGTTTTATCGGTGGATGAGTAATTACCAGAATGAGAACAAGTTCAGCATTAATGCTATTAAAAGTTTTCAATCCCATGGATGCATGCATTGGGGAAACGTGTTTGTAAAAATGAGTAGATGAAAATGTATGGAGTTTTAGTAATGCCACTTGATTCTTTGAATCCCTTCCAAGTTACATACCAAAAAAAAATCACATAAAGATCTAACAAAAGATACTTTTATTTTTTATTAAATGTTCCATTTATTTTTGAGAGAGCACAAGCCGGGCAGGGGCAGAGAGAGGGAGACAGAGGATCTGAAATGGGCTCTGCACTGACATCAGAGAACCTGATGTGGGGCTTGAACTCAGGAGTCTTGAGTTCATGACCTGAGCCAAAGTCGAATGCCTAATAGACTGAGCTACCCAGGTACCCCTAACAAAAAATACTTTTAATGCTCAGCTGACAGCTCTGATTAGTTTCCAAACTTCATTGAAAGCAAGTAACCCAAAACCACCCATTCTCATTTACCAGTCAGTCATTTGTTCCTTTTCTGATGTCCTGGAGATTTTTGCTCCCCCATCCCCCCCCCACGCCCCCAGGGGTATTGCACCTAGGTAAAATTTGGGATGGGGAAGAATTATGCCTTTCTTTTTTCAAAGTGGGGGCGTGGGCAGCTGGGTTAAGGAAGGCTGGAAAGAACTTTACACACTGACCCCAGGGGCATATTTTCAGGCAAATCGCTTTTAGGGACAGCCACCTAAAGGAAGTGAGGATCTGAAAACTGATTGTGTTAAAAGAGCCTCCTGCTCATACACAACTTGGAAAATCTTCATAGACCATGAGCACCCCAGTTTTGTATCCTCTGCCTTAGGCCTTTGGACAGCTGTTCTATGTTCCATATGTTGCCTCAAGGGAGAGCAAATGTTTTTTAAATAATAGTATGGGGCATTATGGTTTACAAATACCTTCACACACATATACAGTGCAAAATACTAACCTCAAACATTTTAACCCCAAAGCCACTCTTTGAGATAGACAAGGAATATACCATCCTGTATTGAAAATTAAGTACTATCAGAGAGTTTAACTGAAAAGTGTGTACTAAGTGTATGTGCCAGGCACTGCACTAAACCCTGGAAATTAGGGTTAACATTTATCTGAGCTAATCAAGGAAAACTTCATGAAAAATGTAGGATTTGAACAAATTTGTAGTAAGATATGTAACTACATGGAAGTTTAATTAATATGAGCTGAATCTTGAAGAGTGACTAGAATAGAATTCTGTGTGAGGGGGAAATCTAGGACTGAGAAATAATAACATGGAAATGCATAAAAATTTATTCATGACAGTGTTCATCAACCATGAGAAAGCAATCTAGAAAGCTAAAAAGATTTAAAGATTAGATTGCATTAAATCTTGAATTAAAAAATTGACTTTGAAAGACAACTACATATACTGAGATTTTTTTAAAAGGTGTGTTGATGTGATTAAAGTTCTTTGTGAGGGTGTCTAATGTATAGGAGATTGGAAGAACAATGTGAAGAGAGTGAAAGTGAATGGGGATCAAACACATGCAAATGGCAGGTATCAAAGCCACAAGTGAGTTCTTTAACTAAAGGCAGTACTTACTGTATCTGAGAATACAATGAGCTATCTTGGAACTGGCTTTTTGGAGTGAAGCTCACCACCAGCGTTTTGTGGTTTGTTTTTTTTATTGCAAATTTTCTGAAAATATAAAAAAATTGAATAATAAATCACTATATTGTGAGATTCATCAATTATTAACATTTTGCCACTTTTGCACAGGCTGTGTTCCTCTCTCTCTCAGCCTCGCCTCCTCTCTTTCTCTCTCTTTTAAAGTTTATGTATTTATTTTA
This sequence comes from Suricata suricatta, assembly GCF_006229205.1. Lineage (NCBI taxonomy): Eukaryota > Metazoa > Chordata > Mammalia > Carnivora > Herpestidae > Suricata > Suricata suricatta. The sequence continues at coordinate 87,272,029 of NC_043709.1, forward strand.
GAGAGACAGGGACAGGCAGAGAGAGAGGGAGACAGAGCATCCCAAGCAGGCTCTGTACTGTTAGTGGAGAGCCCAACAGGGGACTCAAACGCACAACCCATGAGATCATGACTTGAACCAAAATCACGAGTTGGACACTTAACCAACTGAGCCATCCAGGTGCCCCTTCCTCTCTCTTCTTTACCCCTCCACTTTACCCCTCCATCTCTCCCTCCCTCCTCCTTGTCCTTCCCTCTCCCTCTCTTCTAACGCCTACCTCTACCCCCTCCCTTTCTCCATCTGAGGTTAGCTGCAGACATCATTACTCTATGTATCTCCTTAGAACAAGGCCACTCTCCCACATAACTACAATGTCGAAGTGTCATCATCCCACCAAGAGGTGTGTGGCTAGAGGCCAAACTTGTGGATGATGGAGTCCCTTCAGGCGGCATCAGGTGCGAGGTGGGATGGAACCACCAGAAGCAAAGCACTGTCTCCCAACCTGTGCACCTCCACAAACTATTTGTTACTGGTCTGTAGCTAGACAAGTACTGAAATTAGCTTCTGGAAACTTTTATAACCACTTGACAGATTCATTTAATGCCTACTGAATCTAACAGTTAAAAAAAAGAGGCTTATATTTTTGATGTCATCAGTTTATTCTATTCTAGTAATTCACTTTTACTGTATTTTGCAAAAGTATTAGTCCACTGAAAAAAATTTTTTTAAATGCTGGTCCTTTGCAGATTGAAAATCACTGTTCCACAGTTCTCTTCTTCCCACTAGGAAAGTGTGTGATTCTATGCATAATTAGAAGTCACCGAATAAATAATACACCATTGCATAAAAACTATTTGATTAGGAATAGTATTCAAACTCATTGACCACAGTACTAATGGGGTTGGGTTAGTAATAACTTGAATTTCCCCTGCTTTTCTACCTTCCAAGCCTACTAACAAAGTGAGGACACTTTCTGGAGCCTCTGAGGTGGGAGATCTCTCCTATACTCACACACTCTTCTCTGGGTGCCCTCTCCCCTGCTCTGCTTTTGTAGGCATTGCAGGCTCCATTCCGGGACCTGTGATGCAGACAAAACAGCCAAAGCCCTGTGTAGCCTGCAGAAATGGAGATCTCTGGGTCGACCTGTTTTAGGGGAACCCCGAAGCAGACTGCTTGTGCCCGATATCAGAGAAGGTTTTCAGTGAAACAGCTCTTTATGACTTTACTCAGGGTTCTGTTTCTCTGAGGCACCGAGACGTGCTTTCATGGGCCTTGGATTGGCGACAGATTTGAGTAACAGCTACTCCAAGCTGCATTTATTACTCCCCATCCAATGACTAAGTCTCTCTTATAGAGCTTCTCTGTCTCATTCTCTTCCACTAAAATGAGTTCTGTTCTAGGAGGCAGTTTCAGCCCCCATGTCAGCAGCTTTCTTTCAGGCCTGCCTCACCAGTTTGCCAGGCATGCCCAGGCATGCTGGAACCAAGCGACAGACCCAGCTTAGAGTTAAGCTGAGATTCCTGCTACGCCACATGGGAGACACTTCTGAAAACGACAAATGACATCTGTAAAACACGCAGCTATCACACATTTTGCACCTTTACAGGCTCCTTATTCTGCATGTAGATACTGCTATCGTGAGCAAGATCAATAGCAACATAATGACCTCATTTTCTGATTGACTTGGAGTCTAAAGAAATTATATACATGGGTGTGCCTGGGTGCCTCAGTCAGTTAAGTGTCTGACTTCCGCTCAGGTCATGATCTCAAAGTTCGTGGGTTCATGTTCTGTGTTGAGCTCTGTGCTGACAGCTCAGAGCCTGGAGCCTGCTTTGGATTCTGTGTCTGCCTCTCTCTCTGCCCCTCCCCCAATCACACTCTCTCAAAAATGAATAAACATTAAAAAATTTTTTTAAAAAGGAAGTATACACGAAATGATAGATCATCTTACAGAATCAAGGAATGATAGGATCGTAAAGCTGGGAAGAACTAGAAGTCTGATGAAAACTTTTCCAACCTGTAGATTGTAATCCAACCAAAACACAGCCAAATAATTATTATAGTTTTTTTATAGTCTTTTAAGTTTATTTATTTTGAGAGAGAGAGAGAGATCTCAGAGGAGTGGCAGAGAGAGAGGAAGACAAAGAATTCCAAGCAGACTCTTGGGCTATCAGGAGCCCGACATGGGACTCAGTCTCACAACCTATGAAATCATGACCTGAGCCAAATCAAGAGTCAGACACTTAACCAACTGAGCCACCCAGGTGCCCTGGGTTTTTTTCTTCAATTTTATAGTTATATTTACATATACAGATTACAGTTAAAATTTGTCAGTGTGTTTTAAGACATAACTGCTTTTTTAAAATCTTTTTTTCACATTTTTTTTTTATTTTTGGCAGACAGAGTGAGACAGAGTGTGAGCGGAGGAGGGGCAGGGAGCAAAGGAGACACAGAATCTGAAGCAGGCTCCAGGCTCTGAGCAAACACTCAGCACAGAGCCCAACGTGGGGCTCGAACCCACAAACCTTGAGATCATGACCTGAGCCAAAGTTGGACACTTAACCGACTGAGCCCAGGCACCCCTCAAAGTATAATTTTTTTCAAATAAACCACTGTGAGGCTTGAACTGATGACCCCCATGATCCAGAATTGCATATTCTACTGACTAAGCAAGCTGGTTGCCCCTCAAATTAATTTTTAAAGGTGTTTTTGGGGGGCCTGGGTGGCTCAGTCAGTTCAGTGTCCAACTCTTGATTTCTGCTCAGGTCATGATCTCACGGTTCCTGAGTTCAAGACCCTAACTGCAGCTCTGTGTTAACAGCACAAGGCTTGCTTAGGATTCTCTCACTCTCTTTCTCTCTCACTGCCCCTCTCCCACTAGTGCTCACATGCTCACTCTTCCTCTCAAAATAAATAAATAAACTTTTTTTAAAAAATGAGTTTTGTGCGGCACCTGGGTGGCTCAGTCAGTTTAGTATCCAACTCTTGATTTGGGCTCAGTTCATGAGCCCAGGGTCATGGGATTGAGCTCTGCTTCAGTCTCTACTAAGTATGGAGCCTTCTTGGGATTCTGTCTCTCTCCCTCTGTCACTCTCCCTGTCACACCACACTTTCTCTCTCTAAAATGAAAACAAAAATAGTCTCTCTCTCTCTCTCCCTCTCTCTCTCTCTCTCTCTCTCTCTCTCTCTCTGCTTCGGCTTTGACCTATAGCCACCCAGAGCAGACGGCCGCCTCTGCAGTGTCCGGGCCTCCCGGCAGGTGCGGAGCTTTAGTACATCCGTGGTCAGGCCATTTGCCAAGCTCATGAGGCCACTTGTTCAGGTATATGGTATCGAAGGTCGCTATGCCACCGCTCTTTATTCTGCTGCATCAAAACAGAATAAACTGGAACAAGTAGAAAAGGAATTGCTGAGAGTAGCACAAATCTTGAAGGAACCCCAAATGGCCGCTTCCAACATGAATCCCTACATAAAGCATTCCGTGAAAGTGAAAAGCCTAAATGACATGACAGCGAAGGAGAGGTTGTCTCCCCTCACGTGCAACCTGATCAATTTGCTTGCTGAAAACGGTCACTTGAACAACACCCGTGGAGTCGTTTCTGCCTTTTCGACCATGATGAGTGTCCACTGGGGAGAGGTTCCGTGCACCGTGACCACTGCGTCCCCTTTAGATGAACCCACTCTTGCTGAATTAAAAATGGTCCTGAAGAGCTTCGTAAGTAAAGGCCAAGTTTTGAAATTGGAGATTAAGACTGATCCGTCCATCATGGGTGGAATGATTGTCCGTATTATTGGAGAGAAATACGCTGATATGTCTGCAAAGACCAAGATTCAGAAGCTGAGTAGGGCCATGCAGGAGATGTTCTGAAAGTGTTGATTTTCTGTCCATGAGAATTCCTAAACTTGGAGCAACAATAAAGTGCTTCCTGAACAGAAAAATAAATAAATAAATAAATAAATAAATAAATAAAATGAAAACAAAAATAAAACACTAACCTCCCACCATCTCTTACAGTAAGATTTGCCTACATGATTAAGTTCTGACTAATGAGCTGGGAGCAGAAGGATCACATCCTCCTACAGCAAGTTGTCTGCCCTCCCTTCTCTCACAGTTTTTTTTGTGTCTTGGCCTTGGGCTGGAGCATATACTTGAATGGGGGGGAGGGGGGAGCCAGCCTCAACTATGCATACCAGAATGACACCCTAGAAGAACAGAGCCACAAGAGAAGGGACCTGTGTCTCTGGATGAGGATGAAGGAATCTGGGTATCATTATGCAATGCCATCTTCTCCCATTGGCTGATAACTCAGATATTTTGTAGTGAGAAAGAAATCTTTTATGTAGTTTTCCTATTCTAAACCAGCCAAATCAGGGGCACTGGATGGGTTAGTAGGTTAGGTGTCTGCCTCTTGATTTCGACTCAGGTCATGATCTCAGATTGTTAGATGGAGCCCTGTGTCAAGCTCTGTGGTGACAACACAAGGTCTCCTTGGGATTCTCTCTCTCTCTCTCTCTCTCTGCCCCTCCCCCTCCTTTCTCTCTCACTCTCTCAAAATGAATAAATAAACATTTAAAAACAAATTAGGGGCACCTGGGTGGCACAGTCAATTAAACATCCAACTCTTTATTGATGTCAGCCCAGATCATGATCTCACAGTTTGTGAGCTCAAGCCCCACATTGGGCTTTGCACTGAGGGTGCTAAGTCTGCTAGGGATTCTGTCTCTCTTTCTCTCTGCCCCTCTCCCACTTGTCCTTGCTCTCTCTAAAAAATAAATTATTTAATAAATAGCAGAATTTCTTTAAAAATATTAAAATTCAAAAAGTTAAGCCTTGCAACAACATGGATGGAACTAGAATGTATTATGCTAAGTGAAATAAGTCAGTCAGAGAAAGACAAATATATGACTTCACTCCTATGTGGAATTTAAGACACAAAACAGATTAACTTAAGGGAAGGGAAGCAAAAATAATATAAAAACAGGTAGGAGGACAAAACATAAGTACAGAGAACAAACTGATGGGTGCTGGAGGGATTATGGGTGGAGGGATAGGAAAATGGGCAAGGGGCAGTAAGGAGGACACTTGTTGGGATGAGCACTGGGTGTCATATGTAGGGGATGAATCACTGGATTCTACTCCTGGAATCATTATTGCACTATATGCTAACTAACTTGTATGTAAATTAAAAATTTTAAAAATTAAGCAAGCTGAATCAATATCCTAATTAATGCAGGTGAAATGAACAAATAATGTTCCTAACTACTTCCAGTTTGGCACTGCCTGATTGGAATCAATTTTGCTCATAGGAACTCTTAAAAAAATAAGCACTTAAAATTTTTAAAAATAATAGGGGTACCGTGCTGGTTCAATAGGTGGATCATGTGAATCTTGATCTCAGGTTGGTGAGTTCAAGCCCCATGTTGGATGTAGAGATTACTAAAAATATATAATAAAATAAATAGGGGTGGGTGCCTGAGTGGCTCAGTCAGTTGAGCATCTGACTCTTGATTTCAGCTCAGGGCATGATCTCATGGTTTGTTAGCATGAGTCCTAGGTCAGGCTCTGTGCTGACAGTGTGGGGCCCACTTGGGATTCTCTCTCCCTCTCTCTGCCCTGTCTCAAAAAATAAAAATAAATCAATAAACATTGAAAATAAACAAGCAAACATGGTTTCTTATTTCCCAGAAATCTGAGACCCTCAAGAGTGAGGCCTTCCTTTTTCTGCTCCTTCACCTATAAAATCATCTATATCTACACCCATTTTTCCTTCTCTATGTAAGCCTAAACACTATACTGTGGCAAACTCTTAGGTGTCCTGAAAAAGGAGGGAAAATGACCATCCATATACATCCCCTCACCTTCTACTTGGGCACTTGGCTCCTTAATGCTCCCTTACATTTGGTTATTTAACCTAACCAATATTTGGTTAATCCATATGTTGGATTCTTTCAGGTAGAGAGCAGTAGTTACCAAAGAACTGTAAATATAACAAGTTGTGTAAGCAAGGTGAAATTGTAGCTTTCTTTGTCCTTGTAGGTGCTCTGATGACAGGTTGAATGAAAGATACACTCAAGACAAACAATTGAGGGGCAGGATTCTGTGTCCCATAGTTAACCATCACAGCATCCGAAATCCCAATAGCTCAGCATAGGACAGCTTAGGACAAACATCATGAGGAAGATATCAGATATCAAAACTTGCTGTTCCTGCAAACATAAGGAAAATCTCCTGACTAATGTAGACAATCCTTATACCTTGAGTAACTTTAATTTCACCGTCTTGAATGTTCATCATGCTGTTTAACAAATCACTAGCTTCCCTAACATAAAACTCATTTCCAACATTCATTATGCCATTTACCAAGGGTTTATGGAGATCTTGATAGTGAAAGAACATGTTGGCAGCAACCGCTGGAGTATGCCCCTTTCTGATGGAATGCTAGCTAAAGACTACTGACCTGGGCTTTTTTTCCCCTTAAC
>NC_043709.1:87278587-87282535 GCF_006229205.1 Suricata suricatta
CTCTCTCTCTCTCTCTCTCAAAAATAAATTTAAAAAAAGAGAGAAAGATATCAATGTATACTTGAAATGCTATCTGTTTTGGTCCAACTATATAAATATATATATGTAGTTCCACAGAAGATTTGGTAGTGTTAATAAGTGCTACTTTATTTTTTTTAAAGATTATTTATTTTGGGGGTTCCCCAGGTGGCTCAGTTGTTTAAGTGGTTGACTCTTGATATTGGTTCAGGTCATGATCTCACGATACATGGGATCATGCCTAATGTCAGGCTCTGTGCTGACCGTGTGGACCCTGCTTGGGATTCTCTCTCCCTCCCTCTCTTTTGGCTTCTCCCCTGCTCTGATGCATTCAGGCATGTGCTCTTTCTCTCTCAAAATAAATAAGCAAAAACAAAACATATATATATATATATATATATATATATATATATATATATGTTTAAATAATATATTCTCATATTATTTAAAATAGTGAATAGTCCCAAACTAGGAAATGAAAGCAATGAGCAAATATTGAAGACCTATTATGTGTAAGTTATGTTCTTGCAAATTAATATGAGCCAGTTTGGGTAAGCACAACTTTTAGGTTCTTTTTGGTAGATACAGTAGACAAAAACTTTCTTTTCAAGTAAAAGCCAAGATTCCAGCAGGAAAATTGGGTCAGGGACTCAGATTCCTCCAGTGTTTCTGACCAGACACCCCTTGAAGGATTTAGCCTAGGGCATCATTGCTAAGGCTATAAGGCTCTTGGGATTTGTATACCCTGCTTATCCTAGGGCAGGGAGAGTCTCTGGGATATTTTTGGATGATCATATATCTTAAATATCTTTCATTTTTCCATTAAAAAAATCCTCATTTCCAACATTCATCATGTTGGTCAACAAGCCATGGGTTGGTTGTTTGTTTGTTTGTTTTGGTGAAGAATGTGGGCATCGATCCACTGTTTTTATCAGTAAAACCTATGTCTTACATTTAGGAGGCAAATTACAAAGAATCATTGTTGATCAAGATACTGATAACAGAAGCATTTGTAAAAACTACCTCTGAATGCCCAAAATACCACCACCCTGCACAGTGAATTCCTTTTTTTTCTTTAACTTTTCATTATTAACATTTTTATACATATGAAAAGTACAGAAAATAGTATAATGAACACCCAAACACGCATCACCAAGATTTAATAACTCTTATAATTTCCCAATATTTGCTCAAGTAGTATATAGTTAATTATAGACATCATGACATTTCACCCTTAATTACTTTAGTATGCACTTCTAACAACCTAAATACATTTCCCCATGATCACAGTTAAATACATTTCCCCATGATCACAGTTAATAAAGTCAATAGTAATCCCCTAATATCCTCTAATGCCCAGTCTGTACTCAGATTTCCACATTTGTCCCCAACGTGTCTTTTACAGTTGATTTTTAAATACCAAATCCAACAAAAGCTTGCCTTGCATCTGGTTGTTAGTGCCTTGCGCCTTCTGGATTGGAACGCAGGCAGCATCGCATTATGGTTTAAGCCAAATGGTACCCACATAACATCACAATGTACATGCCAAAATATTTAAAAATAATAACAGACCTCCCAATGACTTTACTAGATATTTTCATCAACATTATCTTATCTATTTCTTTCTTTTTAAATATATACGTATTTTTAAGTAATCTCTACACCCAACATGGGGCTCAAACTCATGACCCCAGGACAAAGAGTCACAAGCTCTATTGACTAAGCCATCCAGGTGCTCCCTTACCTATTTTTTTCTCCCAAAGAGGAAGAAGGTTTCCAACGGATTCAACCACACTAACATGTATTCTCCATAGAAAAGAACTTTTTAATCAGTTTGGGAATTCTGACGTTAAAAGCACAGAGGATTCCAACACCACGCTTTGAGAAACTGCCCCGTAGTGTAACTTGCACACTCTCAGGAATGACTCTAAAAGCACTCTAGGATTTGAACTCAAACCATTTTTCTACTGTCTTTTGCACCCATCTAGACCCCCTGAGCTCCTCAGCGTTTACTGACAAGGGCAGGATTAGGGTGAGGAGACAGGCCCAGGCCCGAAAACAGAGGGAGGAACTGTCCCACCTGCCATGTCTATACTTACATGACCCGAGAAGAATATCTGATGTGATAAGAGTAATAATAATAATAATAATAATAATATTTATTAAGTCTTTACTTGTGCCAGGCACTGTTCTAAGAATTTTACATGGATTAACTCATTTAATCCTCCCGACCCTGTGAGGTTGGAATTTGTAAAAATCCCCCGTTTAGAGACGCTGCACAAAAGGCCTCTCACCAGAGCCCGGGGCTAGTCTGGCTCCGCAGGCAGAAGAGGAAATTCTCTCTTTACAGGTCCATCTTTCTTCCTAGTCCACGTGGCTATCTGGCTACGTTGGTGTTATCTATCGGTCAGGCCATACACACTACCTTGTCCAGGGGGTTTCCATGCCGAGATGGTGAGCTATATCCTCTCCCGTGACCAATCTCTAATACTGGGAATTCTCAGATTAGCTAAACAGTTCTAAAATTTCTCCTTCTCCTTCTCCTTCTTCTTCTTTTTCATGTTTATTTATTGGGGTGCCTGGGAGGCTCAGTCAGTTAACCATCTGACTTCGGCTCAGGTCAAGATCTCACGGTTCATGAGTTCAAGCCCTGCATTGGGCTGGTGCTGACAACTCAGAGCCTGAAGCCTGCTTCAGATTCTGTGTCTCCCTCTCTTTGTCCCTCCCCTGCTTGCACTCTCTCTCTCTTTGTCAAAAATAAATAAAGATTTAAAAAACCCTTAATGTTTATTTATTTTTCAGAGCGAGAGACAGAGTACAAGCAGGAGACAGACAGAGAGATGGAGACAGAATCTGATGCAGGTTTCAGGCTCTGAGCTGTCAGCATAGAGCCCAACACCAGGCTCAAATTCATGAACTGTGAGATCATGACCTGAGACAAAGTTGGATGCTTAACAGACTGAGCCACCGAGGTGCCCCATCACACCGGGGCTGATAATGAACACTAAATCTTAAGATGATTTCCTTGTTTTATGAAATATGAGAATAGATTTGTCTGTTTAGCAGACTTGAATACTTTCAGAATACTCACTCCCAAATCCAAAAGTCTAAGCTCCCACACACAGACTTTTAATAGTTTGCTTTGCCAGTTCTTTAGTTTTTCTGTCAGCAAAATGGGTGTGTGTTTCACACCTAACCTCCCTGGAAGCTTTCAGGGAGCCTGCTCATTGCTGCTGTCATCAACTTCTTCTCTGCCATTGATATGGAGGTTAACTCTAGCTCAAGTAACAAAAGTCAGTTCACCTAAAACAAACTATGCATTTTAGCACTTGTAAAGCACTTCAGCCTTCTCTCTGCTGCCTGAAATGCAGTTATCTGCATTTTTAGCTAGCTACATGTTTTAGCATATCACTGACAGGTCTCCTCAAGCTCACAGCCATGACACATCTTCCAAAAGCCTCCAGCCCCAGAATTCTTAGCTATCAAAATCAACATGGGCAGAAACAGTTCTGATCACTACCGGAAGTCTGGGAAACAGGTCACACGTTCGATAGTTCGGCATTTTTATTTATTCAGCAAATATGCACTGAACACCAACTATGTCTCAAGATTTGTAAGGTCTCTGGCAAAGAATTCAGAACTCTTGTTTTGGTTGGAGACAGGGTGGATAAAGCCTAGAAACTGGAGAGCCGCAGTTCCTAAAGGCACCAATTGGCTTTGGAGAGAGCAAGGCATTAGCATTGACTCTCTTGGCCAGAGAAAACGTCTGTAAAGGACCAGACACAAAGCAGGTTCTGTCTCAAATATTTGAATCTATTCCATCTACACCATTTGGCTGGCAGGAAGTCCCTGCTCTCTGTGGATTTACTAATGGGAGACACAAACCTCTGACATAATGAAGTGGCAGGAGGTGTGTTTTACTCCAGTTTC
>NC_043709.1:87282635-87283699 GCF_006229205.1 Suricata suricatta
AGATCATCTAGTTTTTCTCCTATATTCTCTGCAGAGAGTGTGATACTTTTGCATTTTACATTTAGGTATGTCCATTTTGAGTTAATTTTTGTGAAGGGTGTAAGCTCTATATCTAGGTTTATTTTTTGGACATGGATATCCACTTGTTCCAGACTTTGCTCCTTTGTCAAATATAAGTTGGGGGTTACAAAAAGGGTACGGATGAATGCTCTGCTATATTAGCCTCTGGAAAAAAATAAAGATTGGGGTTTATGGAATGTGTGTGTGTGTGTGTGTGTGTGTGTGTGTGTGCAGCTACTTAAATATCTATAAAATGTCTCATAACGATTTATATTCCTCACTGCCACAAAAATAAAGTCAAAATAAACTTATAATATTAGTTGTTTTGAAAAGGAAAATTGGGTAGCTAGGAGGGAAAGGTGGAGAGACTTTTCCTGTTATAGGAGCCTAGGGTAGGCTGCCCTAAGATGGGCCATTTTGACATGAAGACTATTCTTTTTCTTTAAAAAAATATTTTTAAAGGTTATTTATTTATTTTGAGAGCATGAGCAGGGTAGAGGCAGAGAGAGGGGGAAAGAGAAAATGTCAATGCAGGGCTTAAACCCACAAACTGAGAGATCTTGACCTGAGCTGGAATGAAGAGTTGGATGTGTAAGCAACTGAGCCACCCAGGCACCCCTCACATGAAGACTCTCCTGAGTTGGAGTAATTGAGACCCTGTGGACTCAATGGAAAAATTTCCCCCTCCTTTAACTACACAGAAGAATCTAAATCTAACTCCACACCCCAAAAAACAAATAATCCAGTGAAGAAATGGGCAGAAGAAATGAATAGACACTTCTCCAAAGAGGACATCCAGATGGCCTAGAGGCACATGAAATAATGCTCAGTGTCACTCATCATCAGGGGAATACAAATCAAAACCACACTGAGATACCACCTCACACCAGTCAGAGTGGCTAAAGTGAAAACAGGAAACTGTAGATGCTGGCGAGGATGCAGAAACGGGCACCCTCCTTCACTGTTGGTGGGAATGTTAACTGGTGCAGCCGCTCTGGAAAACA
>NC_043709.1:87283799-87290219 GCF_006229205.1 Suricata suricatta
GTACCCTTTTTGTAACCCCCAACTTATATTTGACAAAGGAGCAAAGTCTGGAACAAGTGGATATCCATGTCCAAAAAATAAACCTAGATATAGAGCTTACACCCTTCACAAAAATTAACTCAAAATGGACATACCTAAATGTAAAATGCAAAAGTATCACACTCTCTGCAGAGAATATAGGAGAAAAACTAGATGATCTTGGGTTTGATGATGACCTTTAGATACAACACCAAAGGCTGATTCATGAATGAAATAGTTGTTAAGCTTGATTTCATTAAATTAAAAAACTCTGTTCTATGAAAGACATTGCCAAAAGGATAAAAAGATAAGCCATAAACTGGAGGGAATAATTGCAAAGACACATCTGATAAAGGACTGTTATCTAAAATATACAAAGAACTCTTAAAACCCAACAAGTGGCTATAATAAAAATATATTTAGTCTTTGTTCCCAGTTCCTTTCTTGTTTAAGTTTTATTTATTTATCTCTACACCCAATGTGGGACTTGAACTCATAACCCTGGGATCAAGAGTTGATGCTCCACCAACTGAGCCAGCCAGGCACCCCTCAATTTATACTCTTGTCTGCAAAATAAGAGTTTCTGTGTCTGTTTTTCACAACCTCACAACAGAATTCTTATCAGATATTTGGATTTTTGCCAATCTGATGGGATTAAAATGTCATTTCAGGTTGGTTTTTGAAACAATTTTTCTTATGGGTAATTTATATTTCCTGTTTTTTTTATGACTTTAACTTTTTGGTGGTTAATCCATCTGGAATTTATTTTGGGGAGCAGCGTGAGAAAGAGATTACTATTTTTTCTTCGAAGGAAACATGGCCCATTCTTTCTTTATCCATTTGAAAGTCTCCCTTTTTCTGGATGCTGTTCTCTTTTGTGGCTGTATTTTATCATACCCAATACTGGTATCTATTTTTTACATTTATTTGTTTATTTTGAGAAAGGGAGAAAGAGAGAGAACGGGTGGAAGAGAGAGAATCACTAGCAGGTTCCATGCTGTCAGTGCAGAGCTCTATTCAGAGCTTGAACTCACATACTGTGAGATTATGAACTGGGCCGAAACCAAGAGTCAGATGGAAAACTTAACCCAGGTGCCCTCCAATACCAATGTGTTAATGGTTTTAACAACTATGGCAACAGACTATGCTTCTGTATCTAATAGGGCAAGACTTTACTTACTAATCTTCCTTCTCTAAAATTGTTTTTCTATTCCTTGTCATTTATTCTACCAGATGAATGTAAGAATCAGCCCCTCAATTTACACAAAGAATCTTATGAGAAATGAATAGGACTTTCACTGAATTCAAAGGATGAATTCATTGGACAACAGTATTTCAACTTAGGAATATGGCATGTCTCCACTTACTTAAGCCTTCTTCAGTACTTCCTTCAGTAGTGTTTTCTATTTCTTATTTACTTTATTCCTAGGCACTTTTAGGGGTTCTGTTGCCATCATGGTTCAGATCTTTTTTTTAATTTAATTTTTTAAATGTAATCTCTACACCTCACACAGGGCTTGAATTCAGAACCCTGAGGTCAGGAGTCACATGCCTTACTGACTGAGTCAGCCAGAAGCCCCTCAGATCTTTTTCTTATTACATTTTTTGAACTTTGGGATGGTTATATCTATTGTGTAAGATGATCATTTTTCTTTAATATTAAAATTTTTAATGAGATGTAGCTTATACATGGTGATTCTCTTTCAGAAGGATTTATATTATTTTCCCTTAAATGACACAAAATTTAAAAAATGTTTATTTATTTATTTGGAGAGAGAGAGAAAGAGAGAGAGAGAAAGAGAGAGAGAGAGAGAGAGAGAGAGAGAATCCCAATCTGACAGCGCAGAGCCTGAAGCAGGGATCTATCCATCTCATGCACCACGAGATCATGACCTGAGTTGAAATCCAGAGCTGGAAGCTTACCTGACCGAGCCACCCAGGTGCCCCAACACAAGATTTTGAACAAGAATGAAACCTAACATTTATTATGCAAGGAGAAGTACTATTTGCTGAATACCTACTATAGTAGCAATAGCTAATATTTATTTAGCACAACTATATGTCAGCCACTATTTCAAATGTTTTATATACTTTAATTCCTGACAACAATCCTGTGTAGGAGTTTGTACTATTTTTATTGTATAGGTATATAAACTAAGTCAGAGAGAAGTTAAGAAACCTGCTCAAAGTCACAGAGCTAGAGAGTAGAGGCGTTAGGAATGGTAAACCCTTTGGCTTCAAAGGTCTTCTTCTTAATCATTAGGTCATACTCACCACTAGTTGCCAAATGTTGAATTTTAAATGTATTATTTCATTTTTAATCTGGATAGCCGTATCAGATTAAAAACTATTAAACTCATTTTACAGATGGGGCAGCTTAGGCTAAGAGGAATTAAGGAACATGCTCATTGTCACATCACAGTCCTGGAGTTCCTGGTATTCCAAAGTCAACCTGCTTTCCATTGCTTTTTGCTACATCTCATTTAGTCTAGAAAACTGCATTTTTATTTAGCCATTAATTTGATTTTTAGTCAAAGGTAAATAAATCTTGCAATCAGAGCTTCAAATGAGGGCGGAGCAATCAAAGATACCATATTAACACATATCATTTCAGTCAAAACAAATGATTTATTTTAGCTAGTCCATGAGGTTCTTTTACAGGGAAATTCATTTCTTTTCTTTGCACTTTTAGAAAATGGCACAGTGGTCCTTTTTAATTCTACAATCTTAAAGGGCAGACTTCCTACTCTCACAAAAAATAATTAGTTGCCCTTTCACTATACTATAAAATGCTATTATTTAATTAATTAAAATTTTTTTTTCTAATTTTTTTTGAGAGAGAGAGAGAGAGAGAGAGAGAGAGAGCTTGAGCAAAGGAGGGGCAGAGAGAGAGGGAGACACAGAATCCGAAGCAGGCTCCAGGCTCTGAGCTAGCTGTCAGCACAGAGCCTGACGCAGGGCTCGAACCCACAAACCACCAGACCACGACCTGAGCCAAAGCCAGACGCTCAAGCGACTGAGCCACCCACGTGCCCTCAAAATGCTATTAATTTAATATCTATCACTCATTTGGGCTAAAATGGCAAACAACAGTCATGATCTCCACACTTACAGGAGCTTCTATTCTAATGGGGAACCATATATTAAGAAATAATCTATGAAGTCTGATCATTGCTCAGATGGGAAACACAAAGTGATTTGAGAGTGACTGGTCTAGTCTTGGTGTCTGTTGGGGAAGGGTATCAAAAACCAGTTCTCCAGGAATAAATTTTGAGCCAAGATCTGAAGAATGGGTGATTGGGGTGCCTGGGTGGCTCAGTCGCCTGACTGAGCCTGACTTTGGCTCAGGTCATGATCTCGCTTTGGTGGGTTTGAGCCCCGCATCGGACTCTGTGCTGACAGCTCAGAGCCTGAAGCCTGCTTTTATTCTGTGTCTCCCTCTCTCTCGGCCCCTCCCCTGCTCACGCTCTGTCTGTCTCTCAAAAATAAATAAATGTTAAGAAAAAATTAAAATAAATACATAAAAAATAATGAAGAATGGATGATCAAGGAGGTATATTCAAGGAACTCAGAGGACTAGGGGGGCCAGAGAGTTGATGAGAGAGAACAGCTCACATTAAGGTTGAAGAAGTAAGCGTGAACTAGAGAGCATGCAAGACTTTATGGCATTTTAAGGGATTTTGTGTTTTTGGTACCAAATTATTGGGAACCCTTTGAAGAGTTTCAGTAGTTTCAATTCACAGCCCTTCTGACAACAAATGAGATTTTTTTCTTCCTAACACCAAATACGTGGTGTCTTTTCCAATACCACTTCAACTAACTAATACCAACTGGATATATAACAATTCATTATGGTTCTGACACTATCTGTCTGGAGTTTGCATCAGATCCCACAGGCTAAAGGACTTCGTTCCACAAGAGGGACCCCATCTCAGACATCAGTTACAAGTCTGCGCTGCTCTTCCTTCTAACTGACCAGCTATAAACTGACGGTTCCCACAACCCTCCCTCTCAGGTTTGATGATTAGCTAGAATGACTCAGAACTCAGGAAAAGGGCTTTGCATATATAACTTGTTTCTTATAAAAGCTAGAACTCAGGGGTGCCTCCTGGCTCTGTTCTGTTGGTAGAGCATGAGACTCTTGATCTCTGGGTTGTGAGATGGAGCCCCACACTGAGTGTAGAGATTACTAAAAAATAAAATAAGATAAAAACTTTAAAAAAAAAGAGAACTCAGACACAATCAAATGGAAGAGATGCACAGGGCAACATATGGGGAAGGAACTTAAAGGTCTCCTGCCAACTGGGTGGGTGGGCCATGCTTCTGGCACCTCCACACGAGGTCACCAACCAGGGTGTTTTATGGAGGTTTCATTATGCAGCATAATTGATTGAATCACTAGGCATTGGTGACTGAACTCAATCTCTGGCCCATCTCCCCTCCCTTCTCTCCCTCCCCTCCCGATATCCCCTCCCTGGAAGCTGAAGTGTGGAACTATAAGTTCCAACTCGGATCACTGGGTTTGGTCTTTTTGGTGCAGAGCCTCCATCATGGAGCTCTCTAGGAGCCCTGGCCACCAGTCTCCTCTATAGCATACAAAAGATAATATCTTTTTTGTTATCACTCCAGAGATTCAAAGGGTTGTATGAGCTGTATCCTAGGGACTGGGGGCAAAGATTAAACATTTATCTTTGATGGTACTGCAGGTTTTAAGTGGAAGGATATGCTCAGGTTTCCATTTTTGCAAATACCACTCTGCAGGATGGAAAATGGATTGGGGGAGATAAATCAAAGTGAGTGTCGATGGAAGCTTGATCCAGGGGATGGAGGAAGAGATGGAGAGAAGAGCGTACACAGGGGCTATGAAAGTGCAATAGCAGGATGGGGAGGTGGCTTAGATGTCAGAGCAAAGCAGGAAGAGGCGTGGCAGGGATAGCTCCTTGGGGTCTGTCTGTGCAGCTGGAAGGACAGTAACGAATGAATCATGAGGTAAGAGCTGAAGGACGACTAGGTTTAGAGTGAAAGTGTGTGTGTGTGTGAATTCAGTGTTTAGCAGAGTATATTAAAGGTCATTTTGGGGCACCTGGGAGGCTCAGTCGGTTAAGTGGCCGGCTTTGGCTCTGGTCATGATCTCACGGTTTGTGGGTTTGAGCCCCGTGTCAGGCTCTGTGCTGACGGCTAGCTCGGAGCCTGAGCCTGCTTCTGATTCTGTGTCTCCCTCTCTCTCTGCCCCTCCCCTGCTTACACTGTCTCTCTCTGTCTCTCAAAAATAAATAAAAGACTTAAAAAAAAATTCTACTTCTTTAAAAAAAAAATAAAGGTCATTTTGAGATATTTGAGTGGAGATGTCAAACAAGCACCTGGAGATATTCATTTGCAACAATGATATGCTTCCAGATAACTCTGGCTACAAATATTCATAAGATCCCCTGGGGACATAATATAACATGAGAGAAGACAATGACTGAAGCATGGACTGATTATCTAGTTCATGAAGTTGACCAAACTGTCTTCTCTTCCAGTTTTATCATTTGGTCCCTAATAGCACTGAATAAATGTTTGAGGAATAAAAATTTTAAAAATATTTTCTTTCTTTTTATTAATTTTTTAGAGGTTTATTTATTTATTTTGAGGAGGGAGGGGTAAAGGAAGAGAGAGAGAGAATATTAAGCAGGTTCCACACTGTGGAGCCTGATGCAGAGCTTGATCTCATGACTCTGGGATCATGACCTGAGTTGAAATCAAGGTTCAGCTGATTGAACCACCCAGGCACCCCTTAAAAATAATTTTTAATGTTTTTATTTTTATTTATTTTTTACTAAAAAAATTTTTTATGTCTTTATTTTGAGAAACAAGGACAGAGAGTGAGAGGGGGAGGGGCAGAGAAAGGGAGACACAGAAGGAAGCAGGCTCCAGACTCTGAGCTAGCGGTCAGCACAGAGCCTGACGCGGGGCTTGAACCCATGGACTGTGAGATCATGACCTGAGCCAAAGTCAGCCGCTTAACTGACTGAGCCACTCAGGCGCCCCTTAATGTTTTTATTTTTGAGAGAAAGAGAGCATGAGTAGGGGAGGGGAAAGAGAGAGAGACACACACACAGAAACCAAAGTAGGCTCCAGACTCTAAGCTGTCAGCACGGAGCCTGATGCGGGTTTTGAACTCATGAACTGTAAGATCATGACTTGAACCAAAGACACTTAATGGACTGAGCCACCCAGGTACTCAGTATTTTCAATGATTATTTGTACATCACCTCGGGATGGTCATAAGAGCAAGTAAAGTATCATTGACACACTTCCCTCCCTTATTCCTTCTTTACGACACATTTTTTTAGGGAATGGAAAAGAGATGATGCTAGGAATCATTTATTTGGTATTTAGCTGAAACACAGTAGAAGAGAA
>NC_043709.1:87290319-87304805 GCF_006229205.1 Suricata suricatta
TCAGCAAAAGGGAGGGATGAGAGAGCCATGAGATTCTTTCTGATCACTAGGCAGGCATCTCTGCACTGACTGAGACTCGGTTTTATTTATGGTTAAGTGTATGGGGAACAGCACAGAAATGGCATTTGCCTTAGACAGTAATTTCTGATGATAAATTTCTCTGATATGAAAAAATTTCCCAAAACATAGATTTGTAGAAGACTCATGCATAATCTTTATCAGCAGTGATAGATGTAGGTGATTTAGATGCTTATCACATGGGGAAGGAAGGTATCTTTAGCATTCAAATACAAGACAATGTTTTCAGCATAGCAAAGGCAAAAGTTAGTTCTTTGTGATCAGGGATCAACAGCCTGTGTGCTTAAGGGGAAGTTTAAGAAAAACAGTTGGGAAATGCAATGTCTGCTCCCATAATCACAAAAGAAGAAGTTCCTACAATAAGCTCCTTCACAAGATGCAATCAGCATATATAAGGGCCAGAATAAGGGGACAAGTCACTCCCAATACCAATCAACAAGGTGCCTTGGGCGGGGGTCGGTGTTCAAGCAAAAACAATTGAGTGGAGGTAGATATCGGGTCATCATCTGACGGCAGGAGTCCTTGCAAACCTGCCTTAACCTCACAAGAAGCATTCTCAGCTGGTGAGTTCAGAATGGTTCATGAGTCTGAGCCCCACATGGGGCTCTGTACTGATGATGCAGAGCCTCCCTGGGATTCTCTCTCTCACTCTTGCGCTCTCTCTGCTCTGCCCCCACTCTCTCACTAAAAAAAAAAAAGATTTTATTTTTAAGTAATCTCTACACCCACTGCAGAGCTCAAACTCACAACCCTGAGATCACAAGTGATCACAAGTTGCCCATTTTTCTTACTGAGCCAGCCAGTGCCCCAAATTACTCTTTATTCTTATAACAAGCATAACATTTGCAGATTAATAAGAACAAGAAAGAACTGGGTTTTGACTATACCTGCACATTGATTAAAAAGTTAAAGGAACATTTTAGAAGTTTATTAATCATTGTTGATTAAAATAAACGACAATGATTTGTTGCTCTAAATCATTTGGGGAAAAAAACAGGACATTAGGCCGCTAATGTTTGCCTATTTGTAAGATGAGCCCAAGCCGTAAGTTATGTCTACAATGCTGCCTTATTTGCTTGAAATGCCCTTTAATATCCTACCAAGAAACCTCCTATTCAATTACTTAAGAACACTTAAATTACATAAGTTATGAGCTGTTTGAACAGGTTGATTCAATTAAGAGTATAGAAAAATCCATATAACTATTGTCATAAAATTCCTTAAAATTACGCAAAAGCCACATGATCTTCCCGAGGTAGGACTGAAACACAAACAGAGCTGTTTTCTTTCTACTGTGTGTTATTAAGTTTAATTGCTTCATTCTCGTGATTGCTTTTGAAAGAGAAGGAATCAATCAAGCTTTCACCAAAAGCGGATGCCATTGCATTATGTATGAGTTTGGCAGGGGAAGAGAGACCTGTGACCTAGAAGGAAATCAGGATCTAAAGCACTTACAAATGTGAGGCTCTCATGTGTCCAAGCCTCCTTTGTCAAGAGGCACGCTGCCTTTGAACATGAACTTCAACATTATTCACTTTATATAAGTTTCTCAAGTTTATTTTCTATGATAGGGCAGTCCCTTGAATATGAAGAAAATGCTGATACATTTAAAAATGTAAAGACACATTTCCCCAGGAGTGTTGAAAAGGCCCTGTCTACACCGCCTCTTCAAAGTTGCCTGGGAATTTACAGCATTCATTTTGGGGATGGCAAAGCAGAATTATCCTCTGTTTGAATCTCCTGGCTCCTGGGGGCAAGCCCTTGGCCTCATTGGTACCATTGCACCCAACAAGGTGCGTGAATTGGCCTAGTTTCTTTTCTTTTTTAAAGTGTATTTGTTTTTTAAAAGTTTATTTATTTATTTTTGAAAGAGACAGAGACAGTGTGAGCAGAGGAGGGGCAGAGGGTGAGGGAGAAAGAATCCCAAGCAGGCTCTGTGCTGATAGCACAGATGTGGGGCTCAAACTCAGGAAACTGCGAGATCATGACCTGAGCCAAAACCAAGAGATGGATGCTTAACAGACTGAGCCACCCAGTCGCCCCTGTTTGCTTGTTTTTAATTAATCTCTACACGCAACATGGGGCTCAAACTCAGAACCACAAAATCAAGAGTTACATGCTCTACCAACTAAGCCAGCCAGGAGCCCCTGTATTCTTAATTTAAACACAATTATTTCACATCTGAATGCTTTAAGTGAGATACTAAGGGCAAAAAAAAAAAATATCCTTGTCTTTTTCCCCTAACTGCTCAGTCTGTTTCCACATTAATTAGATTCTTTCCTTGTTCTAAAACGAAGTCACCCTGGAGCATTCCCAGACATGGATAAACTGATTGATTTAATTGAGATATACATAATACATATATATTGCATATGCATATAATGCATAATATATAATTACATATATATATACACACACACTATTCACCAAAGTTTTTTTTAATGCTTTTTAAAAAATAGTTTATTTATTTTTTAGTAATCTCTATACCCAAAGTGGGGCTTGAACTCACAATCCAAGATCAGGAGCTGCACGCTCTTCTGACTGAGCCAGCTAGGTGTCCCTAACATCCACAGGGTTTTAAAATCAGGTTAGAACCCATTTACCAAAGCAACTGGGTGTCTCAGTCAGTTGAACATCCAACTTTTGATGTCATCTCAAGTCATGATCTCATGGCTTGTGAGTGCTTTGTTTTGTTTTTTAGTTAAAACATTTTTAATGTTTATTGATTTTTGAAAGAGAGACAGAGTGAAAGTGGGGGAGGGGCAGAGAGGGAGACACAGAATCTGAAGCAGGCTCCAGGTTCCGCATAGTCAGCACAGAGCCCAATGTGGGGCTTGAACTCTTGAGCCGTGAGATCATGACCTGAGCCAAAGTTGGATGCTTAAAGGACTGAGGGCTCACGGGTTTGAGCCTGCATCAGACTCCACGCTGAGAGTGTGGGGCCTGCTTGAGATTCTCTCATTTTTTTCTCTCTCTCTCTCTCCCCTTTCCCCAATTGTGTCCACTTTCTCTCTCTCAAATTAAATAAATAAACTTTAAAAAAAAGTTAGCCCATCTTACTTCCAGCATGGTTCCAGAGCAGTTTCTTATTCTGAAAGTCTTCTCACTCAACCTGCCAGAGAGACCAGGATTCATCCACGTGTGACTTGTTTGTCATGTTTGTAGACACAGTTCAGCAAGCAGCAGAAACAGCCGGCAAAGGCAGGCTATCGTAGGTGGAGATGAATCTCTGGAGGAAAAATTAGAATTTGGTAGAGAAAGCGTCTTTAATGGACTTTTCTCTAGAGAAATCACAGTGTTTCCTGGCCTGACGAGATCGGACTCCGATCATTATGGTTCTGTTGAAGCCACCTATCATTGACCAGTAACTTAAAATCCATTGGTCTATAAAAGAGGCATTTTTCCTTAAGTGTCTAACTTCCCTTTTATTAAGAATAATTTTGATGGACTAAATGGTTGAATGTGGACTGGACTTCCTGAACACATATCCCTTCCTTCACAGCCCTCATTAGGGTGGGGACGAGGGACAGGGAACTCACATTGTCTGAGGGCCTCCTCAAGGCCAAGCTCAGGAGCCCATAATTTCCCAACTTCCTTTATAATTAGATGAGGAAACTCTGGGAGAAGCCAGTGCGTCTGCGTTCAGGCAGAGGGCTGGGTAACCTCTAAACAGGGATTGTAGTCTGCCTCAGGCCACTATCCTTGCTGAAGAACTGGTCCCTGGTAGGAAGGGAGGAAGAGAGGGATCACTGTTCAACCAGAGCAGGTAGTACAGAAAAGTGACGCAGTTGTGGGCGTCTGTTTGCTTGGGCAGCACTAAACAACACCTCGTACAGTGGTAGGTCCACAAGGGAGGTTTTTGGATGCTTAACCGACTGAGCCACAACAAGGGAGGTTTTTGAAACTAATTCCCATTAACATCACTTAAGGCATGTGTTTAATGTCAGCTGTCACCACTGCTGTAACAGATTGTGGTCATCATTTGAATCCACTAAAAATTTTTTTTTAATATTTATTCATTTTTGATAGAGAAAGACGGAGAACAAGCAGGGGAGGGGCCGAGAAAGGGAGAAACACAGAATCTGAAGCAGACTCCAGGCTCTGAGCCGTCAGCACAGAGCCTGATGCAGGGCTTGAACCCACAAACTGTGAGATCATGACCTGAGCTGAAGTCGGATGCTTAAGCAACTGGCTCCCCCAAATCTCTACTTAATACCACATTAACTGCTCAGAATTTGGCTAATCTCTTAGAAGAAACTAGGCATTAAAGACAAGCCAAGTAAAGTTGGCCATTAGGTGCTGAATTATCTGCCTCCACGTGCTGCAGAATGTCTCAGAGGTTTCCTCTGATGGGCAGGGGCTCTGCCAGCACGGCGTGAAAGGCTCAAATACCTTGGGTGTCGCTCCGAAGGCAAGAGGAGCTGGAAGAACATGGGGAGTATGAGAAACTGGCACACTACTCCCTGAGCAGTAGGGTACCAAACAGACATCCTGCCTCTGGGGAAACACGTCTTACTTGTCTTCTGAAGTTAGTAGAAGTATCAAAGCTTGCATACTGCCCTTCCTCTCTGCCATTTTTAGAAAGACATGGAGGTAGAAAGGGTTCTCTTTTGCACAATTTTATATTGGACTGCATAGGTAATGGATTGACCAAGTTCTCCACAAAAACTTACACGCTAAAGTTGGGGTCTTGTATGAGTGTAATGACTTGTAACAAATGACCCCAGAGCCAGTGGCTTGCCACAGCACCCATTTATTAGCCACAGTTCTGTGGGTCAGAGGTCCTGGGGCTTCAGGTCAAAATCAAGGCATCAGGCTTGCTGCGCTCTGCTCTGGAGTCTCTGAGGAAGATTCTCTTTCAAGCTCATTCAGGTTGTTGGTAGAATTCAGGTCCTTGTAGTTGTAGGACTAAAGAGGCCCCTTTCCTTGCTGGCTGTCAACCAGGGGCTCTTCCAGCTCTTGGAGGCCACTTCCATTCCTTCATATGTGGCCCTCTTCATCTTCAAACCAGCAGCAGTGTGGCCTCTAGTCCTTCAGATGTTATTCTCTGATTTCTTTTACGGTTTCTTGACAGAGAAATCTCCATGATTAAAAAAATTTTTTTGGTAGTGTTTATTTTTTGAGAGAGAGAGACAGAGAGAGAAGGAGACACAGAATCTGGGAGCAAGCTCCAGGCTCCGAGCTGTCAGCACAGAGCCCAATGCAGGAACTGTGACCTGAGCCCAACTCCGACACTTAACCGCCCGAGCCACCCAGGTGTCCCTCCGTGACTTTAAAGGGTTCTTTAGGGAGATTAGGTGCATATGGACAATCTCCCTTTTCCATGTCATGTAACCTAACCACCACAGGTGGGGGGGGGCAGGTTTGCCAGGGTTCACTGGACCGTTCTTAGAATTCTGCCTACCCTAAGCCTCAAAATCTGTTCCTCTCTCAAAGGATGGTAAAGAGATGAGGCAGGCACACTTGAAGGGTATCCGTTCAGTACTTCCTTTTCACCCTTCTTGCTGAGAGGTTTGGAAAAGGCAAGACTGATTATCCTGATGGCCTGGGTGCACTGCTCCACCCCGGGGCATGAAGAGGTTGGTGCCTCCCACTCTCCCACTTGAATGCATTGCTCTCTTAAAGCAAGGGTCAGACTTTCAGAATGTGAATGCTCTTCTTGTTATTCTCCCCCTCTATCTGAGATCCCACATTCGTGCAGCCTTGGGAGACAGGGAGATAATAAAATTTGATTATTTAAAAAATCAGCAAACATTGGGGCGCCTGGGTGGCTCAGTCTGTTGAGTATCCGACTCTTGGTCTTGGCTCAGGTTGTGGTCTCACAGCTTGTGGGTTCGAGCCCCGCATGGAGCTCTCATATCAAGCTCTGCACTGGCAGTCCAGAGCCTGCTTGGGATTGTCTCGGTCTCTGTCTCTCTCTCTCTCTCTGTCCCTCCCCCACTCTCTCAAAATAAATAAACTTTAAAAATTTAGTTAAAAAATCAGCAAACATTTATTAATATTCATTCAGCACAGATTTACTATGTGCAAAGCACTCTGATAAGCAGTGGGGATGCCCTGAGGACACACACAGTGGCTGACCTCTCAGGAGTACTAAATGCTACAATAGGGGAGAAGCCAAAGCTGTGAGGGACTCAGAAAAGGAACATTTCATCCCAAGAGGGATGATGCAATTCAGGAAGTTCTCCTAGAGGTAGTGAGGTCTATGCTGACTCTAGGGTAGGCGGGGAATTCTTAGCAGAGGCTAAGTGTGTGTGAGTGACCATGTGCTGCAGGGAGATGGTCGCCAGCAGACAGAACAGTGTGGCTCTGTGGATAGTAGGGATGTCCACACCCCATGAAGGATGGGCAAGTGTGAGATTTGCAGTGACAAAGGTAGTCAGAGACTTGTAAACAAGTGCACAGACTCTGAAACCCTCTCTTTTTTAAATTGTGGTAAAATACACATAACATAAATTTAATATTTTAACCATTTATTTATTAAAATTTTTTTAAAAATATATTTATTTATTTTTGAGAGACAGAGACAGAGCATGAGTAGTGAGGTCTTGGGGGTGCGGGGAAAAGAGAGATGGAGACACAGAACTTATAGCAGGTTCCAGGCTCTGGGATGTCAGCACAGAGCCCAATGCAGGGCTCGAACCTACGAACAGTGAGATCATGACCTGAACCAAAGTCAGATGCTTAATCAACTGAGTCACCCTGATGCCCCCACTTTAACCATTTTAAAGTGTTCAATTTTGTATTCAATTAAGTAGTCATTTCTTTTGTTTTTTAAGTTTACTTTGTTGAGAGAGAGAGAGAGAGAGAGAGAGAGAGAGAGAGAGAGGGAGAGAGAGAGGGAGAGAGAGAACAAGTGCAGGAGGGGCAGAGAGAGGAGAGAGAATGCATGGAGCCAGATGTGGGGCTCAAACTCACTAACTGGAGATTACGATCTGAGTCAAAACCAAGAGACGAACGCTTACCTGACTGAGCCACCCAGGTGCTGCAAGTGGTCACTTCTTATAGCCCCCTCCCCCCAGCCTCTGGCAACTGCGTATCTGCTTTCTGTCTTCATGGATTTGCCTGCTGTGGACACCTCACACTGATGGAATCATACAATACATGGCCTTTTGTGTTTGGCTTCTTCTGCTTCACGTATTTTGTTTTTGTTTTTGTTTTAAGTTATCTCTGCAATGTGAGAGGCTTGAATTTACAATCCTGAGATCAAGAGTCGCATGCTCTACTGACTGAGCCAGCCATGCGCCCCACTCTGCATAATGTTTTTTTTTAAATATTTTATTTATTTTTGATACAGAGAGACAGAGCATGAGAGGGGGGCGGGGCAGAGAGAGAAGGAGACACAGAACCGGAAGCAGGCTCCAGGCTCTGAGCTAGCTGTCAGCCCAGAGCCTGACGCGGGGCTCCAACCCACGAACGTGAGATCTGACCTGAGCCGAAGTCGGAGGCTTAACTGACTGAGCCACCCAGGCGCCCCTCTGCATAATGTTTTAAGGCTCATCTGTGGTGAAGCAATACTCCATTCCTTTCTATGGCTGCATAATACTTC
The DNA here is from genome assembly GCF_006229205.1 of Suricata suricatta. Taxonomy (NCBI): domain Eukaryota; kingdom Metazoa; phylum Chordata; class Mammalia; order Carnivora; family Herpestidae; genus Suricata; species Suricata suricatta. The sequence continues at coordinate 87,297,947 of NC_043709.1, forward strand.
ATTGTAGGCTACACCACCGTTTGTTTATCTCTCCATCCATTGATGGATATTTGGATCGTTTCCATCTTTTGGCCTTGTGAATAGTGCTGCATTAACCATTTGTGTACAGGTTTTTGTTTGAACATCTGTTCTCAATCCTTTTGGACATATACCTACAAATAAAAGTATTGGGGCATGTTTAACTTGTTGAACAACCACCAAACTCTTTTCCCACCAGCAGCGTATGAGGGTTCCAATGGCTCCATAACTCTGTCTGGCTTTTGATCCTGGCTATACCAGCTTCCCAGTTGTTAAACCTTGGCAAGTCCTTAACTTCTCTGTACATCAGTTTTCTCTCATCTAGAAAGGATGAAAATCACGATGCCCCCTTTACCAGGTTGTTGTGAGGATTACACTCAACTAATAAGGAACATTTCATTAATATATTACAGGACAGTGTTTGGCATGAATTAGTTGCACCATATGAAACTGATGATTGTTAATTGGTATACAGAAAAGGTAATTTTATGTGACTCAACCTAGTAGCAAGCATTGTATAGCAGTTTGTTTTAATTAGGTAAGGGCCAGGTTGTCATAGTTCATCTTTTGTCTAAGACTAACAGACTCTCATTAAGAGATTTCAAACAGAGCAACGACAAGATGACATATAGTAAATAGACTGAAAGTGAAAGGTTGTGGCAAGGGGTGTGGGGAGAGTTGAAGAAAAAAAAAAGGAAGTGAATGGTAAATGTGCGCGTGGTCAGTTTGGAGGCTGGTGCAGCAATCCGGGTGAGGCACAGCAGTGGCTGTGAGGACGAAATGAAGTAGATGTGATCAAGGGAGCTTTGGAAGGTAAAATGGGCATGGAGGGTATACCGATCAGATGTGAGCGTACGCTGCTTCTGTTGGTTTGATCGCTTCAATGCAAGTATTCCTCAGATGTCATGAGTTTGCCCCATCTCTGTTATCACTCAGCAGTCCTAATTACCATCATCTCTCAAGTAGCCCGCTGTAATGATCTCCTGATAGCCTTTCCATGTCAGTTATGATTTTCATTCTGTGTTCTTCTTCCATTTCATCCAATCCAGTCTCGTATTACAAAGTGGCATTAAGAAAGTACTTCAGAGGCGTCTGCCTGGCTCAGTCAGTAGAGCATGTGACTCTGGATCTCAGGGTTGTGAGTTCGAGTCCCACGTTGGTTGTAGAGATTACTCAAAAATAAAATCTTAAATAAAAAATACTTTAGATATACAAAAATGAAAAAGAACAATGTATATCCACATATCCAACTCATGTATTTACAAAAGAAAAATATATATGGCTATGTCCCTCTTGTAACCTTCCCCAGTCATATTGGGCTCTCCTCATTATGTCTGTAATTGAACGTTACAGACAGGGCTAGCTACCATGCTGATGTTGGTATTTACCATTTTCTCACACCTTTGTACTTTTACAACATGTACATGTGTCCATATGTGTATGTGTATTTATATACTTTCTTGAATATTTTAATGCTTCATGTGAAAGAAATCACATTGTATATATTCTTCTATCACTGCTCCCCACTGTGTATCCCACTTATCTCATTGGTGTGAAGTTTTCACACTGAAACATGTGTCCTGCCCAGCCCAGGGATTTTCAGTGTGGCGGAATCTTGATTGTAGGAGTGCACCAAAATGACAGTTATCTATTCAAAAGGCAGATCCAATCATGTCCGTCTCCTGCTTCAAATATCTCAGCAGTTTTCTATTTCTCTGAGACTAAAGACTACAGTCAGGCCTGGCTTCATTTCAATCTCCTTCCCGAGCAACACCTCATCTTAGGCTTCTTATCTTCTCCTAGTAACTAAGTCCACTCATTCTTCAGACCTCAGCTCAAATTTACTTCCTGGAGAAAGTCTGCACCACCGTCTCCACCCCACCTGCCAGGTCATTCTTTCATATGCTTTCATAACACAGCAGTCTTCTTTACAGCACCTACCAGAACAGTCACATGATTTAACTAACACTAGTCTCTCCCTCCCCAAAGTGGAAGCTTGCAGAAGTCATATCTACTTCTGCTTATAATTGTATTCCCAAGAGTCATGAAGAGTACTTGGCATTTAGTAAGTGTTCAATAAAATTCAGCTGAACGAGGGGTATCTGGGTGGCTCAGTGGGCTAAGCATCCGACTCTTGATCTCCGCTCAGGTCGTGGTCTCACTGTTCGTGCGATGGAGCCCTGCGATGGAACCTGCTTGGGATTCTCTTGCTCCCTCTCCTTTTGCCCCTCCCCATCTCTAAAATAAATAAAATGAAAAAAAACTAAAACAAAGTCGGCTAAATGAACGAGAAGAGAAATAGGTACCAGAAGTCTTTTCCTGCCTAATAGGTGTGTGTATTATATATACATATATACATATATTTTTTAATGTTAATTTAATTTTGAGAGAGAGGTAGCATGAGCAGGGGCAGGTGCAAAGACAGAGGGAGACAGGATCCAAAGAGGCTCCACGCTGTCAGCACAGAGCTCAACACAGGGCTTGTACCTACAAACTGTGGGATCATGATCTGAGCTGAAGTCGGAAAGTTAACCAACTGAGCCACCCACAAGCCCCTAGGAGATATAGTTTTCCATTTCATTCTACTTAATTTGAACTTGTTAAATACTATTAAAAGGAAATTTTTCACAATTTACTGATATAGGTTTTTATTCAGTGATTCATACATTTGGGCAGCATCCAATCTAGCAGACAGAAAGGGGCTCTTAAGAGCCATAGAAGGTGAGAGATTTTTTTTAGACCAAAGTTAAAAGAACAGGAAGTTACACTAGACCTTTGCTGATTGGTTAAAACAGGGCTACTTTTGGGGCACCTGGCTGGCTCAGTCAGTGGAGCAGCAACTCTTGAGCTCAGGGTTGTGAATTCAAGCCCACCTTGGATGTAGAAATTACCTAAAAATAAAATCTTGGGGGAAAAAAATCACAACTACTCTCCTTACCTGGGGTAAAGCCCTGGCCAGGGTCTGGTAACTGCTCAGCAGGCATGTGTTCCCTGGCTCACCCGGGCCTTCCTCTCTTGGGAGAGCTGAGCAGAGAAAGTTATGTTTTGCTTTGCTGCTACAGGGCTTAGCATGAGCAACTCCATCTTGGGGCTACTTGAAGTAGTGTAACAAGTTAACAATATGTAATTTAACGACACATATACCAGAATTGAATTGAGTTGAATTCAACGATGGGGTTTCAGGACTAGATATGCCCTCCCTCTGTAAACAACTAGAAAACTGGACAAAGTCTATGAAACAACTGTTTTCAGACATTGGACAACAAACAGTGCAGGCCTGTAATCCCTGAGAGAAGGGAAACAGACGAGGCCAGTCCTACTCTGACTTTGGGGTGTTTTTCCAGCCAAGAATGTAGGGAGGGAGATCCTCAGCAGAGACAGTACTGGACTCAGAGGGAAAAAAGAAAACGGGACGAAGATAAGACAATAAAAAACAAACAGTAAAATGGTAGATTTAAGCTCAACTATATTGATCATTACATTAAATGCTGATAGTCAACACATTCCAACTGGGATCCAGAGATTGCCTCATTGAATATAAAAGCAACGTCTTGGGTTTCTGGCTGATGTTGTTGGTAAAGTGTGCAACTCTTGATCTGGGAGTTGTGGGTTCCAGCCCCATGCTGGGTGTAGAGTTTACTTAAAAATAAAATCTTAAAAAAAAAAAACACAAGGTCCAACTATTATGCTATCTATAAGAAATGCACTTTATTTATTTATTTATTTATTTATTTATTTATTTATTGAGAGAGAGAGTGAGAGCCAGGGAGAAGGGCAAAGGGAAAGAGAATCTCAAGCAGGATCCATGCTCAGCACAGAGCCTGATGTGGGGGTTGATCCCGTGACCCTGGGATCATGACCTAAGCTAAAATCAAGAGTCAGACACTCAACCAGTGCCCTTATTCATTTTTTAATGTAAGCTCTATGCCCAATGTGGGGCGCAAACTCACAACAGTGGTATCAAGAGTCACATGCTCCACCAATTAAGCCAGGCAGGTGTCCCCAAGAAATGTACTTTATTTATTTATTTATTTATTTAATTTTTAAAAATTGTTTACTTTTGAGAGGAGAGAGAGAGAGAGAGAGAGAGAGAGAGAGAGAGAGAACGTGATCAGGGGAGGGGCAGAGAGAGAGAGGGAAACAGAATCTGAAGCAGGCTCCAGGCTCTGTGCTGTCAACACAGATCCCTACGCGGGGCTCAGACTCAGACTCATGAACTGTGAGATCATGACCTGAGCTGAAGTCAGAAACTTAACCAACTGAGCCACCCAGGCACTCAAAAAATGCACTTTAAATATAAAAATACATAAAGAAGCAAAAGCAAAAGGGTAGTAAAAGTAGAAAAAGATACCAGGCAAACACTACCTATAAAAAAAGGTGAAGTTGTTATATTAATATCAGGCAAAATGGACACCAGGACAAGGTATTTTACTAGAGTGAAAGAGTAACATTTCATAATGACAAAAAGTGAATTCATTGAAGGGCATCTGGCTGGCTCAATTGGAAGAGTATGCAACTCTTAATCTTGGGGTTGTGAGGTCAAGCCCCACATTAGTTATGGAGATTACTAAAAACAAAACAAAACAAAAAAAAAAAAACAAAAGAAAGTGAATTCATTGAAAAGACATAGCAATCCTAAATATGTATGTGCCTAAAAACCAAAGTTTCAAAATATGCTAAGCAAAACACCTGAAAGAACCAAAAGGAGAAATAGATCCCAAACCACAGTTTTAGTTGGAGATTTCAATATGGCTCTGCCAGGGACTGAAAGAACAAGAGAATAGAAAATCTCTAAAAACAAAGAAGGGAAAAAAAACCCATTAAAAACAAAACAAAACAAAACAAAAAACAAAGAATATCTAAAACAATACTACCTCATCAAGTAAACATGGAACATTCACCAAGATAGATAGCAATCTAGGCCATAAACTAAAGTCTCAATAAATGTAAAATGATTGCAAAACTACAGAATTTTTTTTTACTACAATAGAATTAAGTTAGAAATTAATTACAAAATTATACTGAACCTCCCTCCCTGACAAATATCTGGAAATTAAACAACATACTTTTTCTTATTTTTATATAAGCTCCCCACCCACCCTGGGGCTGGAAGTCTGGACCCCAAGATCAAGAGTTGCATGCTCTACTGACTGAGCCTGCCAGGTGCCCCAACAACACACCTTTTCATAACCATGAATCAGAGAAGAAGTTGGAAAAAAAACCCGAGAGAATATTTTTAAGTGAAAAATAATATATCAAACTTAATACAATGGATAAACTTGTAATTTGACTGATTAAAAACCAGTAATTTACAAATTACAATTATCAGGTATAAGACGGTCATCTCTGAACATGCTGCAGGTCTAATAAGCAAGTAACATGAACAATTTTATGCTGATTATGAGTGAATCTGTTGAGGAAATCAGTTACCAAAATTATCTTAAGAAGTAGAGGAGGAACCAACATGGCGGAGAGGAAGGGAGCTCTGTAAACTTCGTCTGCCCTATCTATCGAACTGAGAAGGACATTACTCTCATCTGCAAGAGCGGAAGGAGAAAATGCAGACTCCAGAAAGAAGACAACCTCAAAGATGCCTGAGTGAGTGAGTGTGAACTGGGGAGATTGGAAAATGGGCCAGCCTGAGACGGGCAGGGGAGGTGGGATCCCCAGCCCAATGCAGGGAAAGCACAAGGAGCCCCTGAGAGACAAAGGGAAGAGAAAGAGAAACTGAACATGCTCATAGTACTGTCTCTTGAGAAGAGATAAGGAACGTTTAACCCCTCCCGGAGAGAAAAACTCTCATTCCACATATAACTGCTGGGCAGCCCAAATCCTGAACCCAAGTGGCACAGGGACAAAACAGCAACCCACCTGCACCATTCCCGCAGGGAGTCAGGGACTGCGCCCTGTGGCCCCAGGGGCGTGCACTTCGGCTTTGGCTGTGGGAGCAGGAGTACACACCTCATTTGCACAGCGCATCTTGCCTCTGGCATTGGCCACGCGAATTCCCGGTGCCAACAGGGAAAAAATAGCCCCCACCCCTACTCGATCCCGGCAGGGAGTTGGCTGTGGCTGCTGCTGCAGGAGAGTACAGCTCATTTCTGGCAGCGCCCTGCGCCTCAGGCAGCAGCAGCGCAAATCCCAGCAGGTGCCAAGAGAAACTGCTCCCTCCACCTATGCGATTGCAATCCCAGCTGGGGGCTGGGAGTTGGCAGCAGCGGCGTCTGTGGGGCGAGCACTTCGCCTCCTGCGGTGCACTTTGCCTCCAGCAGCGATAGTGCAAATCCCTGCCAATGCCAAGAGAAACTGCTCCCTCCCCCTATGAGATCCCGGCTAAGAAGCCAGCCGCCAAAGCAAGTACATCTCATCTGTGGTAGCATAAAAGTGCATGGACTAGGATTTTGAAATGAGGCGGGCCTGGAAAATACAGATTGGCTCGGCTGCAGCACAATCTTATTAATAAGAATGTGCTAATTGCAGGGGACTTTAATACTCCACTGACAGCAATGGATAGATCAACCAGACAGAAAATCACCAAAGAGACAATGGACCTAAATGACACATTGGAACAGATGGAATTGATAGATATGTTTAGAACTCTGCATCCTGAAGTTAGGAAATTCACCTTCTTTTCGAGTGCACATGGCACATTCTCCAAGATAGATCACATACTGGGGCATAAAGCAGCCCTCCATAAGTATAAACGAACTGAGATCATATCATGCACACTTTCAGATCAAAATGTTATGAAACTTGAAATTAACCACAGGAAAAAGTCTGGGAAACCTCCAAAAATGTGGAGGTTAAAAGCCACCCTACTAAAGAATGATTGGGCTAATCA
>NC_043709.1:87304905-87306395 GCF_006229205.1 Suricata suricatta
TATTTCCTTTTGTTGTCTGATTGCTGATGCTAGGACTTCCAGCACTATGTTAAACAATAGTGGTGACAGTGGACACCCTATTATGTTCCTGATCTCAGGGGGAATGCTCTCAGTTTTTCCCCATTGAGAATGATATTAGCTGTGGGCTTTTCATAAACTGCATTTATAATGTTTAGGTAAGTTTCTTCTATTCCGACTTTCTCAAGGGTTTTTATTAATAAGGGTGCTGTATTTTGTCAAATGCTTTTTCTACATCTATCGACAGGATCATATGGTTTTTATCCTTTCTTTTGTTAATGTGATGGATCACATTGATGGATTTGCGGATATTGAACCAGCCCTGTAACCCAGGAATGAATCCCACTTGATCATGATGGATAATTTTTTTATATGCTGTTGAATTCGATTTGCCAGTATCTTGTTGAGTATTTTTGCATCTGTATTCATTAAGGCCATTGGTCTATAGTTCTCTTTTTTTGCTGGGTCTCTTCCTGGTTTGGGTATCAAGGTGATGCTGGCTTCATAAAATGAGTTTGGAAGTTTTCCTTCTATTTCTATTTTTTGGAATAGTTTGAGAAGAATGGGTATGAGCTCTGCTTTAAATGTCTGGTAGAATTCCCCTGGGAAGCCATCTGGCCCTGGGCTCTTATTCGTTGGGAGATTTTTGATAACGGATTCGATTTCTTCACTAGTTATTGGTCTATTCATGCTTTCTATCTCTTCCCATTTGAATTTTGGTAGTGTATGTGCATTTAGGAATTTGTCTATTTCTACTGGGTTGTCCAGTTTGTTGGCATATAATTTTTCATAGTAATCTCTAATGATTGTTTATATTTCTAAGGGGTTGGTTTTAATAGATCCATTTTCATTCATGATTTTGTCTATCTGGGTGCTCTCTCTCTTTTCTTTCTAAGGAGCCTGGCTAGAGGTTTATCAATTTTGTTTATTTTTTTCTTAGTTTCATTGATCTGCTCGACTTTTTTTTTTTTTTTTTGGATTCCATATTGTTTATTTCTGCCCTGATCTTTATTATTTCTTTTCTTCTGCTGGGTTTGGGGTGCTCTTTCTGCTCCCCTTCTAGTTCCAGTAGGTGCTCTGGTAGATTTTGAATTTGCACTTTTTCTAGTTTGTTGAAATAGGCCTGGATTGCAATATACTTTCCTCTTAGAACTGCCTTTGCTGCGTCCCAGAGATTTTGGATTGTTGTATTTTTGTTTTTATTGGTTTCCATATATTTTTTTAATTTCTTCTCTAATTGCCTGATTAGCCCAATCATTCTTTAGTAGGGTGGCTTTTAACCTCCACATTTTTGGAGGTTTCCCAGACTTTTTCCTGTAGTTAATTTCAAGTTTCATAACATTTTGATCTGAAAGTGTGCATGATATGATCTCAGTTCGTTTATACTTATGGAGGGCTGCTTTATGCCCCAGTATGTGATCTATCTTGGAGAATGTGCCATGTGCACTCGAAAAGAAGGTGAATTTCCTAAC
>NC_043709.1:87306495-87309567 GCF_006229205.1 Suricata suricatta
CATAGCAGCACCGTCAATAATAGCCAAATCATGGAAAGAGCCTAAATGTCCCTCACCTGATGAGAGGATCAAGATGTGGTATATATACACAATGGAGTATTACATGGCAATGAGAAAGAATGAAATCTGGCCATTGTAGCAAAGTGGGTGGACCTTGAGGGTGTCATGCTAAGTGAAATAAGTCAGGCAGAAAAGGACAGAAACCATATGTTTGCACTCATAGGTCTAACAGGAAAACGGGAGAAACCTAATGGAGGACCAGGGGGAGGGGAAGAGGGAAAGAGAGTTGGGGAGAGAGAGGGATGCAAAACTGAGAGACTATTGAATACTGAAAACGAATAGAGGGTTGAATGGGAAGGGGGAGGGGGGCAAAGCGGTGGTGGTGATGGAGGAGGGCACTTGTGGGGAAGAGCACTGAGTGTTTTATGGAAACCAATATGACAATAAGCTATTTAAAAAAAGAAATAAGTAAATAAATAAAAACAAACCAAAAAAAGAAGAAATAAAAGTTTGAGTAGTCTTATATCTATTAGAGGGAATTTATTATTTTATTATTTTTTATTATTAAAAATTTCATGTTTATTTATTTTTGAGAGAGAGAGAATGTGTGAGTAGGGGAGGAGTGGAGAAAGAGGGAGACACAGAATTAGAAGCAGGCTCCAAGCTCCAAGCTGTCAACAGAGAGCTTGACATGGGGCTCGAATTCAGAAAATGTGAGATCATGACCTGAGCCGCAGTCAGACGCTCAACTGACTGAGCCCCCCAGGTGCCCCCCATGAACCATTTAAGGAAGAAATGATACAGCAGGTCTTTCAGAAGATAAAGGAAAGAATCCTTCCAACTCATTTTATGAAATCCTCACCCACCAATACTACAGAAGGTCATTATAAGAAAAGATTAATATTTCTCATGAAGGATGGACATAAAAATCCTTAATATTAGTAAACTGAATCCTGAAACAGAAATGCAAAGGACCTAGACTAGCCAAAACAAACTTGAAAATAAGGAACAAAACTGGAGGTCTTACAGTATCTGATTTCAAGACACATTAAAGTAATCTAGACAATGTGAGCCTCAGGAATTTATATTAAATCAAAACAAAATCTCCAGTAATTCTGTTAATCAACAGGTTTAAGAAATACAGTTTAGGAAACACAGTCAGGCACATTTTAAAGTTTTTTTAAATTTAAAAATATTTTTAGTAATCTGTACACCCAACACGGACTTGAACTCACCACCCCAAGATAAAGAGCCCCATGTTCTTCCAGTCAAGCCAGCCAGGCACCCCAGGCACATTTTAAAATTTGATTTTAAACAGTATGTTTTTTGGGTTTCACCATTTTATGAAGTTAACTGAGCTCTGTACCTGAGTGCCCTTGGCCTTCATTATCGCTTAGCCCTCATCCTGACTCACCCTCTCCATATCCTTCCTCCCTTCGGCCTCCAATCCTCATATTTATGTCCTTAATATTGTTTCCAGGTTTTTACCTTCTTTACTTCCTTTTCTTTAAGATTTCTTCTACTTTTGTAAAAGGCGGTAAAGGGACCATAGTTGATCTATTGTTTTCGTAAAGTGTTTGTGTTGATTCTCCTTTTGGTTCATCCACTGGAATCCTATGACAATCGATTACTGTCACTTTGAAAACAATCCTCCTGTAAGTTCTCCAGAACTCTCTTGTCCAGATACTGTTTAAGTCAAAGCCTAGTGCTTCTTCAGACCTTAAGATTTGGAAACAAGATAGATTTATGCTATTATCTTTAAAAATAAGGGCACTTAAAATTTTTATTCATTTATTTATATTGTGAGAGAGATAGAAAGAGCAAGACAGAGAGGCTCAGAAAGAAAGGAGACAGAATCCCAAGCAGTCTCTGTCCTATTAGGGCAGAGCCCTACACAGAGCTCAAACTCACAAACTCTAAGAATATGACCTGAGCCAAAACCAAGAGTCGGATGCTCAACTGAGTCACCCAGGCGCCCCCAAATAGGACTACTTTTGATTTAAAAATGTAACTCTGCACATTGTCGTCTACCCAATATCTTATAAGCCATTCATTAGCAATCAAATAAACCAAATCACTTGAAACTCCAAGGAGTTTATGCTTTATGTTGCTCTTCCTGAGATTTCCTTGGAGATGATCCACTAACTGCAGTGGATCCCAGGGGACCAATTCACAAGTAAGTTTGGACTTCGCATCCTCAGCCATGACTTCTTTTTGGCACACCGATCAGCTTTCCTGCAGCCTCCTGTTCCTGGTGATTTTGAACTGAGCTTATTTATTCCTGCAGTAATTACCACCTGGCTTCACTGACGGGGCTTTGGTCAGGCAGTGGAGGATGTGTGGGGGGTTGTCCTCTTACAAGTAAAGTGAAATGTAGCAGATTGCAAGTCACGGTATTTTCCAGTATGACTTATTTATGGTTTTCTCGTTGTACTTGGCTTTGAGTCAATCTAGAGAAAGTTTTATGGTTAAGATTTGAAGGTCACTTGGGAGCATGAGGCCTCATCAAGTTGATTTTAACGGACTAGTTTATCTCCTGTTTCAGGTCCACCGAGAACTCAAAACTGGAAATTTATGATCTGTTCTTTATTCTAAAATGAAGACATGATTGCTTGCCAAAAACATTCAGAGAATGTAGGCTCCTCAAAGGAGGTCCAGAATTAACAATACCACGGATATTAGGTTTTACTGTGAGTGTGTAGTGTCCATGCATTTTTAGCAAAATGGGATCTTGTGAAACATAGTATAATTTACTCTTTTTACTAAATATACAGTGAACAGGATAAACCACATAATACGTGGCTGCATAGTATGGGTATTCTCTATTTAATCAATTCTCCATTTATTCAACTCCCTTTCACTGATGTCCTCTATTCTAGAAGCTGGAAAGATCAACATTTGCATCCCAGACACCTTACAGGTCAGGTCACCATATCTTTGGTTCTCGCCAATGGGACAGAAACAGGGCTCCTAAGAACCCCTGGGCTTCCGCTGTCCACGCGGCAGACCCGAGGGTGAGCGGCACTGCTGACGGCAGCGCAGGAAGAGAGGGGCCTGGCTCCCTCATCGCCA
>NC_043709.1:87309667-87331744 GCF_006229205.1 Suricata suricatta
GTCAGTACCCAGAGCGTTTATTCTCCTGGCTCTATCCCTGTAGGGCCGCCTACACTGAGGCTGGCTTTGTCTCTTGAAAGAAAAAAACAAAAACAAGAGTAAGGGCTTCTTTGAAGTAACTCTCTTCTTTGGATTCCAGTTACTTCCTTCATCCCTTTGGGCCTTCGTGTGAAACATCCGAGTTACTGCGTTAGCTTCCTTAGTTCTTCCATGTTCTATGCATACCTTTGCCAATAAAACCTCTTTGTTTATCCCAATACTCTATCACTACATATAAATGAAGCAAAAGTTCAATATACAACACGAAGCCTTATTACATGTCAGTGGTTTTCCAAGGCTGTCCCTGGAGCGTCGGCATTATCTGGGAACTTGTTGGAATTAGAATTCAAATTTTTGGATCACACGCCAGACTGACTAAATTCTAGGGATTGGGGCCCAGCAATCTGTTTTAACAAGCCTTTCAGGTGGGTTTAATATATGCTTGCTCAAACAAGATAATTAGTAGTGCCCTGGTAAACTTAGAAACGATACAGTTAGATAAATTTAGCCCTTAGTTAATAAAAGCTAATAGAAGCAAGCATTTACATGGTGCCAGGAAATGTTCTAAACACCTGATATATGTTAACTCATTTAATCTTTATTTTATTATGTATGCATGTATTTATTTAGTTTTGAAAGAGAGAGAAAGAGCTGGGAGGGGCAGAGAGAATCCCAACAGGATCAGTGCTGTTAGCAGGGAGCCTGAAGTGAGGCTTGAACCCACAAACTGTGAGATCATGACGTGAGCTGAAACCAAGAGTCAGACGCTTAACCAGCTGGGCCACCCAGGCACCCCACTCATATAGTCTTTACAACAATCCTAGTGTCATAATAACTATTAGATCAATTTTTTGTTACATGGAAAAGAAACTAGGCATAGAGAGGATCAGTGCCTTGGCTAAAGGACCCAGAGTTAGTGAAAGAGCTAGGCTCCCATCCAGGCAATCCAGTGCCAGACTTTGTGTTGCCATCTCCTACACAGAGGGGCCTGTAGCCACTGTAAAAAGGGTCTGGAGGAACTCCGGTTTCCTGGGAACAGAGGTGGAGGAAGGTCCCGTCAGCCACCCCGCCAACCTAGGGCCAACCTAGGACGATTCCTTACACTGTCCCAGCGCTGGAGGAAAGGAGAGGAGCCCTTTCTAGAAAGCAGCTGGAGTGAGTCTTCCCTCAAGTGGACTAGATAGGCTTCTCTGAACATAACAGAGGACGTAAGGGACTTTCCAGTAAGTTTGTGAGGCACTGGGCTCGTGAGAGAGACACGACCCTGGGGTTCTATCCTATACTTAAATGCGTTGTCCCAGACTTGAATTACATGAGACAGGCGTGCTGTGTTCCCTCACACCTCTGCCCCAGCCCTTCGCCTTACGTTTTAGCTTGCCTTTTCATTATTTTAAAATAAAAACTTGGGGCGCCTGGGTGGCTCAGTCGGTTAAGCCTCCGGCTTCGGCTCAGGTCAGATCTCACGTTTGTGGGTTCGAGCCCCGCGTCGGGCTCTGTGCTGACAGCTAGCTCAGAGCCTGGAGCCTGCTTCCAGTTCTGTGTCTCCTTCTCTCTCTGCCCCTCCTGCTCTCATGCTCTGTCTCTCTCTGTATCAAAAATTAAAAAAAAAAAACATTTAAAAATAAAAACTTAACATTAAACTTAAAAGTTAAAACACTTAAAGTTTCTGGTTTTACAATACAAACCATATACTTCAAAGGTTTATTTTCAACGTATGGATGAAGGATGTGATCCATTTTTCTGGAAGACTCCTGGGAAAACTTTCCAAATTACTTCAGCATAGCAGAAGATGTTTCTGCATTAAGTCAATTTCTTCCTCATACATACATAGTTGTTCAAAATTGTTCAATAGTGAGTTTTTCTGCCATGTGCTAAATCTATATCAAGCTTTTATATGGCTAACGTGACCACACATGCATGAATCAATACACTTAATAATATTTTAAATGGCCAGATAGTCTAGGACTGCATTCTTCAAATCAGTACACGAAACATTTCAAGGGTATTTGGGCAAGGATGCCTTCAGTGGAGTTGGTACCCAGAACGCTCCCTTCCCGCATGATCTCCTGCCTCAAACTCATCACCTCTCAGCTCCTGAGATCAAGGCACTCCTTTCTCCCTTACACATGAAAACCTTACTTCTGTGAGTCTTACTTTTACCGCAGGGTGTAAAATCCTCCAGGGTGGTAAAAAGTGAATGACGACAGTATCCTAATTTGTTGTGATCAAGTACGTTCAAGGAAGTACAATGGAAATCTAAGTTCAAGGAGAAGGAACGATGTAACACTTCCTATTTAAATAAAAGCTGGTGGGGCTCCTGGCTGGCTTAGTACACATGGCATGCGACTCTTGATCTCGTGGTGGTGAGTGTGAGCCCTGTGTTGGGCATAGGGATTATTTAAGAAGAAATATTAAAAATAAACCTTGTTTGCATCTTTTATTTATTTATAGAATCTTTTTTTTAAGCTCCCCATCGGAGCGCACCATTCCCAGTGGTACTGCAATACCCAGCTGATGCCTGGAGTGGACGGACCAAGCTCCTACTCCATCCCCTGCTCCAAAAATCCACTTAATATATTGTCCTCGGATAGACATCTCAGATGTTAAACTGATACGAACGGATACTATGCTTGATCTTAGCCAAAAGGCCAAGAAATGATTAATTTCTTTAAAGTAAGCTCTATGCCCAAGGTGGGACTCCAATTCACGACCCTGAGATCAAGAGTCGTGCTCTACCGATTGAGCCCCCCGGTGCCCTCATGTTTGCATCTCTTACAAATGGATAATGAGGGGCGCCTGGGTGGCTCAGTTGGTTAAGTGTCCAACTTCAGCTCAGGTCATGATTTCACGGTTTGTGAGTTCGAGCCCCACATCAGGCTCTGTGCTGACAGCTCAGAGCCAGGAGCCTGCTTCGGATTGTGTGTCTCCCTCTTTCTCTGTCCCTCCCCCACTCAAGCTCTCTGTCTCTCAAAAATGAATAAACATTAACTAAAAACAAATGGATGACAAAGGGTGCCTGGATGGCTCAGTCAGTTGAGCATCCGACTCCTGATTTCAGTTCAGGTCATGATCCCAGCCAGGGTTGTGGGATGGAGCCCCATGTTGGGCTCTCTGCTGAGTGTGGAGTCTGCTTGAGATTCTCTCTCCCTCTACACCTCTCTCCTGCTTGCACTTGTTCTCGAAAATAAAAAAGGATGATGAAACTATCAAAACAGTATTCAGATTCTGTTGGACACATTTAAAAAACTGATTTAACGGTTTTATTTTACAAAGCCAAATTTACAGTATGCTAAAATTCGCATTCTCTTTTCAACTTTCAACTTCTGTAAAACTACGGATGTCAAGTTTAAAATGTGCAAACGGAAACATAATTTTTAAAAATACTTTTGTGGATATGCAAATAAGTTTGCAGATTGCTTGTTATGGCTGTTTAATTTTTGACCACCATGGAAGTAAGACTGTCAACCTTCTATATATTGGGGGCAGGTGCATGCAATGTGTGAGTAACCATCCCAATAGGGCACACGCCAGGCTTTGGAGCTTGTTTCCAGGCTGGAGTGGTGGTGCCCATGACAACCCCCCACTTGGAGTAAGGACCTTTCTGGCTTGTCTGCCCTCCTGACCGCGTCTCCGTACTCCCTGGGTTCTCTGCACCTTTCCAGCGAGACACAGGAGTTGAGTAAAGTAGGCTTTAGGTGAGATAGAAAGTATTGATCTAGTTCATATTTTTGGAGAAGAGTCCCTTTTGCTATTTCCTGCTACAAGTACCTTTACTGACCTATTGTTTCTAAGTAGCTGATTTTCGTCTGGCTTTCTGATATGTTGACAAGAGTTACAAGTACTCTGTACTGCTTTTTTCTAAAAAATTTAAATGTTTTATTATTTTTGAGAGAGAGAGAGAGACAGTGTGAGAAGGGGAGGGTCAGAGAGAGAGGGAGACACAGACTCCAGGCTGTGAGCTAGCTGTCAACACAGAGCCCAACACAGGGCTCGAACCCACAAACTGTGCGCTCATGACCTGAGCCAAAGCCGGATGCTCAACCAACTGAGCCACCCAGGCGCCCCTGTACTGCTTTTTTCTAAACTCTCTTGGCTTCCAGGTACTCCAGTATGGCACATTTTTCCTTCTTGAAACAGCTCAAAAAATGTTGTTTTAATAAAGCCAAAGTGACACACTCCACACACACACGCCCACACCCCACAATCAAACATAAAAACCCTCTCCAAAACAACCCCAAGGGAAAAACCAAGCACAACAGTAACAGCCCACCGACAAAAGATCTGGAACCATACCATCTCCTGACTGGAGAGAAAGAATCATCGTTTGCCTATTTCCTCTGGAAGACTTTGGTGTGATGTCTTCAGATAAAGGTGGCGTGTGTAAACATGTTTACATGGATACAGAGCGCTGAACACCCTCCTTCCATCTTGACCCCTTTTCTCATTCACCTCCTATAACACAGACTGTATCTATTTGCATTTCATTTTGTGTGTTTCTGTTCGCAGTGGATGAATTTTTATACATCTGCATTTTGAATTAAATTTAAATCCTCTTTACCATAGCATGGGAAAGAAATTAAAAAAAGACTGACTGGTGCCAATTTAGTTTCAGCCATTTCATATAGGAATCCACAAGCATCACATTTCCTTGTACTCTGGGAACAATATATTGCATGAACAAAAGGTTATAGAGGGAAGAAAATGTAATTGATTCTGAAGAGCGTGAACATCTGCAAAGAATGTATTGTAAAGGAAAGTGATCTCCGCGGGTCCTACCCCTGATGGTGAAACAGTTTCTAGTTCCCCACATCAGAGGAGTCACCCTCTGCTCTACACACGTCTCTCCAGGCCCAAGGCACCGAGTGGAGCTACGCATGCTTGAAGCTAGTTTCCACAACACAGAAACAAATAGAAAGACACGTGCAAGACTTCAGGAAAACGAAACTTGCCCAGTGGTGTTGAGCTGATGGCCTCAGAGGAAAAGTGAAAAAAGAAAACTGTATTCTGGTCCAAATTCTGTCATTAAATATAGTATGATTGTGGCCAAGTCAATAATTTATCTCAAGGTCCTCAAAGTCTCACACGAAAGAGACAGACTGGATGGTAGAAGACGTCTTTTTATGATGTTATCTACAATGATACGATTAACAGACTACTGTTCCATCCAGAAGTTCCTTGAGTCTCAGACTTTCCATTTTATTCATTCATTTATTTATTTTCATAAATTTTTTGAATGTTTATTTATTTTTGAGACAGAGAGAGACAAACCATGACGGGGGGAGGGGCAGCGAGAGAGACACAGAATTTGAAATAGGCTCCAGGCTCCGAGTCATCAGCTCAGAGCCTGATACGGCTCAAACCTACGAACCGTGAGATTATGACCTGAGCTGAAGTCAGACGTCCAACTGACCGAGCCACCCAGGTGCCCCTATTTTACTTTTTTAAAAGATTTTATTTTTCTCAAGTAATCTCTATACCCAACATGGGGCTTGAACTCACAACCCTGAGATCAAGAGTCGCATGCTCCACTGATTGAGCCAGCCAGATGCCCCAAAGACTTCCATTTTATTATTTTAGATTTTTGAATGTTTATTTATTTTTGAGAGAGAGAGACAAGGATCATGAGCGGGGGAGGAGCAGAGAGAGAGGGAGACACAGAAGTACGATCCAAGCTCTGAGCTGTCAGCGCAGAGCCCAACAACATGGGGCTCGAATTCATAAACCATGAAATCATGACCTGAGCCAAAGTTGGATGCTTAACTGACTGAGCCACCCAGGCACCCCCATTTTAGATGGAGAGAGCAAACAATTCTAACACGAGTGATTTAAGAACATCAACATTTATTTAACATGATAAAAAAGAAATGAGATATGAACATTTGCATTTAAACAATAGTAGGTAGCCTTTAATACTTACATGTGCTCATTGTATAATATATACACAATGAACATAATTACATTTGTACACAAACTAAGTACTGGATTTGAAAACCTGCTTATTGCTGTACACATCTATCCCAATGAAGTATAAGCCCAGTACCTCAAAATACCTACATTTTAAATTGTATCTTTAAGAAACAGGAAGCGGTAACATTTGTGTTTAAGCTGACAAGTGTGTGGCAGTAACTGCTGACACTGCAATCTGAGAAATAATAGTAGCAGAAAACAGGACATTCTTCACTTAGCAATAATAAAATGGCACATTTTAAATATATATATAAAATTTTTACAAATCAAGTGTGAAACAAAGCATTGCGGTAGCCAAAAATGGGAAGGGGAAAAAAAAGAAAGGAAAACAAGCTTCGTTGGAAATAATAACTAAATTTATGTACTGAAAAGCAAAAAGAAATATAAATCCACCTAAATTTTAGAAATATCAAAATCTGGAAATCGGCAACTGAGTGAGCTCTGGCTGGAGACCGCACATTAAAACAGCACCTTTACTGATGTGCTCTGAAATCATAGCAGCAAGCTGGTGTCTGAACAACAACTTTAGGATTACGGAGTGTACATATGAGCCATTAAAGCTGTTTGGAATAAACATTTTCCAGAAGTGATAAAATGATGCTCTGTAGCCAAAAGCATCAGAACTATGAATTTCATAGATTTAAAATATACTGTACAATATCTTCTCACATTGCTGAAGGTCCACGTCCTTAGCTCTGAATGGTTTTGACAGAAGTCAGTATAGCTGAAAAATAAAGACAGGGGAAAATTACTTTGATACCTGCAAAGTTAATGACTGGCCATTTCCTAAAGTAAATGAGGGCAATATTCTAGAATGACAGAGCTGACAAGCATGGCCATGAAAATCCTAAAATATACTACAACGGAAGGATGTTTTCTTGTCATTTCATAGGTTTAATTCACCAAGCAAAACATGCAATTAAATAACAATTTGGAGTTTAAAACAGTATCCAAATTTGTGGCGGAATCCCAAAGATCAACAAAATGAGTGAAGATGTGTGTAACTTCGTTAAAACATCTAACAATCCACCGAGCTGCCTGCACAGCAGTGTCATTTGTAAACTTTCCCAAATCCGCCAAAATGACTAGGTCAGCACCATGACAAACACTCGACGAGAAGACACAAAATAACACAAGTCCGAGTGCCACTAGTCGTTCTGGCTGCATTCCCAAAGGTGAGGACATGCCGGGCAGTGACTGGACCCCGTTCCAGACTATAATGCCACCAGCTCTTGGAATGAAAGTAAAACAAAACAAAATCCAATAATACCAACTTAAGGAACCTGGAAATGTACTTGAGTTTTAACTGTAAATATTTTTTATTGTCAGACAACATTCTTTATTACCGCTGGTCTGTGTACAAAGAACTGTAACCTGTTTATTGAACCAAAGATCACGAGGGTGGACTTTAATTTACATCTCTCCACAAGGACGGACAGAGGCCATCTATCAACTTCTTCACAGGAGGAATCACATAAGCATGCTGCTGTTCCTATTCTGGCAGATTTCTGTCACTAGTGGCAACTGTCACTTCAGAACATACTAAGTTAAAAGTTTAAACGCATGAATGACAGAGGCAAGACATAGGTAAGACTGTAACAAACATGTGACAAATAGGTGTGTCACTCCAAACAGGATGTGAATCCTGCATAAATATCAACTGACAACAAACAAAGCCCTCTTGTAGGCTCCAGATAGACATAATCTCAAATAGAAGTTATAAATATGCCAAGACAGTTAGACATAAGTCCTTCTGGATGAAAAAAAGGACAAAGATTACAGTTGCTCCAAAAATGTATGAATGGGAAGTGGGTTCTAGAAAATAAGCACCATCAAATGAACTTAGTCAAGTTAGTGTTTGTATTGATTTAAAGTCAAAGACCATATTAGCAAGAATGCTTGTAATGTCTATGTGTTTCTGCTGCTTAGAATGGTTTAACAGACACGTGCTGGTTGTCCTAATGCACACAACATTACTAAATCTGATAGATACTGAGGAAGAAAATGCAGAAAAAGGTACAAATAGCTCCATATCTCAAAGGTTTTCTGAAAAGTAAAAAACAAACCAACCAAAGTATGTGTTTACAAGCACAAAAGGCAGGCAAAATTTAGCAATTGTGCATGAAAGTGTTAACAGTAAGACCTTCGGGAATTACGGTCAGTTTCAAAACTGTTGTCAATGGCACAATGTTTGAGCAACATTCGCTCCTTCCCCCTGGATCCACCCACAGCTTTTTTAGTAGCCCTCTTACTTAAATAACCATGAGGCTCGTTCTGGTGCAGGCTATGCCTTCCCCATTTGGCTGTTTTTATGGACGATGAAATAAGAGACAGAGAAAATGCTGTCACATAGCAAATCACTGAAAGGGCTGATGGAGATCTGAGTTAGTGCCTGTGGCTCAAATACTTGGCCTCCTTGCTCTGCCAACAATCTTTGACACATGGCCCAGAATTAATCTTAGTTTTTGTTCACCAAACCAACAAATGAGTACAACTCAAGTTAAAAACTCCGGAGTTAAGGGGAAGGCGGGGGGAAGAGGTGGTGGTGATGGAGGAGGGTACTTGTGGGAAAGAGCACTGGGTGTTGTATGGAAACCAATTTGAAATAAACTATTAAAAAAAAAACAAAACTGGAGTTAAAGCATGGACGCAAACGGGACAGACGTACTTTTTCTGAGACTACACACACATGAAATGGGATCCTTCCGTGAGCTGCGGCTGGGCGGCAGGCACCGGCGATGCCAAGGACTCGGGAGACGGGGACGGGCTTTCCACTAAAACACACGAAGAGAATGCAAGAAGGCACAATTTAGGACACACCTGGAAAAGGAAATTCTGACGCTGTGCTCCCGTAAAATAAGAACATGTTTCAGGAAAGAATTAATAGTTGTATTTGGGTTCTGTTGCTTTCTAAGTTGGCAATTGATTATTTAGCATAAACTGTCTCTTGAAGATTGTTAAAAAATTCTTTCTTATATACCTTATTCATTGTATACAATGCTATGTGTCAATTATACCTCAACAAAATTAGAAAAAAATTCTCATCTTTTTTTATTTTGCTTTGAAGCACTCTTGTTGCGTTAGTTGATCTATCTATCTATCTATCTATCTATCTAGTAAGCTCTGTGCCCAACATGGGGCCTGAACTCATAACCCTGAGATCAAGAGTTGCATGCCCTACTGACTGACCCAGCCAGGCACTCCTGGGTCTCACTTTAAGAGACTTTCTAGTTCCATGAAGCTAAATAGCATGAACAGTTTAAATATTGTGATTTTAATACACCCACACATTTCATGCAGATGTGCCAAAATAGTAACAGAAGTGGTCAGTGACAATGAAAAAAAAAAAGCCTTATAAGTGATAGAGGCTAAAACTAGTGCCTAATGTTGGTTCTGAGAAAACATGACTGGTGATATAAGTTTGCATGTTACGTGCATATAAGATACAGAATATACTCTGCCAGAATCCAATGCTCCTCCTGAGAACAATCCCAAATGACTGAATTTCATTGTATTTCCCCTTCTGCAAAATGATGGGGAGAAAGGTGAAGGGAGGCAGGATTAGGAACAGCTTTTTTCAGGGGTACTTGTGTAGGTCAGTCGGTTAAGCATCTTGATTTTGGGTCAGGTCATGATCTAATGGTTCCAGGAGTTTTAGCCCAGTGGGAAGCTCTGTGCTGACAGCGGGAGCCTGCTTGGGCTTCTGTGTCTCCTTCTCTCTCTGCTCCTCCCCCGCTCTACCTCTCAAAACAAATGAGTAAACATTAAAAACAAAGAATGGATTGTTTGCTTATAGACTAGGAGAAGCAAGGCTGACAATATGCAGTAGCAATACAATCCTCCCTCCCCGCCCCTTGCCAAACATCATTAAGAAAAAAAGAAAAATCTGTGAAGATTAAAAAAAGTGGCATAGAAATTTTTATTTTTTGACATACTATGAATCATGATCTTCTCTCAAGGAAACATCGGAAACATCCAATGTGGATTATAGCAGGGGCGAGAGTAAACAAACCGATTTTACTAGTTTAGATATTAAATCTTCCACAGTTCCCAAAGTGGTAGGTTTGTGAATACTGAGAATCCAGCCTCAGAGAAACAGGTGCATTTCCCACATATTCAAAGATCTTATTAGAAAGAGTTTGTGGTATACGTGTTAAGGTTGAGATGAAGAGAGAGAGGGGCACCTGGGTGGCTCAGTCCATTAAGTGTCTGACTTTGGCTCAGGTCATGATCTCAAAGTTCATGGGTTCAAGTTCTGTGTTGAGCTCTGTGCTGACAGCTCAGAGCCTGGAGCCTGCTTTTGATTCTGTTTCTCTCTGCCCCTCCCCCAATCACACTCTCTCAAAAATGAATAAACATTTGTGGGTTCGAGCCCCACATCGGGCTCTGTGCTGACAGCTCAGAGCCTGGAGCCTGCTTCCAATTCTGTGTCTCCCTCTCTCTCTGCCTCTCCTCGACTCATGCTCTGTTTCTCTGTGTCTCGATATTAAAAAAAAAAATAGATGAAGAGAGAGAGAGAGAGAGGGGAAGAGAGAGAGGGAGAGGAAGAGAGAGGGAGAGGGAGAGAAGTAACCGATTCCCAAGCCAGGAAGACCCTGTGGATCTAGCTGGGTAGGCAGGGATCCCCTCTGCTTCCTTTCCAGTGACATCCTTCCTGAAGGTGCACGTGGGAAGGCAAAGGTATAAATTCAGAAATTCAGAGGCAGCACCAGTGAGAAAAGTATGAAATGTGTAGTATCTACCTGTCATCGTTTGATTTCCTCTAGAAGCCTCTGCAGGAGTTTGTTCACAAGCAATAGTTTCTTCCTGCTCATGAATATCATCCTTTATATTTTCTTCAGGGTGGCTTTCTGCTTTATGATTTGTGATCTCTGTGTCATCCTGAGGGCTAATGGAAATAGAGATTTCAAAATTTGTTATTACAGAATGCAATACATTTTCCCTTCCAATTTACTGTTATGGAAAATTTTAACCATACACAAAAGATGTCACCATCTCCACATTTAGTAACTGCTAACATTTTGCTTATAGTTAATCTCTTTTCTTCTCCCCCCTTATAGAAATTTTAAACATAAAAAAATTAGAGCAAATAATACATGAAACCTGGACACTCAGCTTCGATAATGATCCATGCTCTACCAGTCCTGTCTCCTATACACTCCCGGTTCCCCACTCCCCGGATTATCTTAAAGTAGATTCCAGACACATCGTTCAATCTGTAAACAGTTCAGTTTGTATTCATAATACCTAAATGTCATCAAGTATCTAGTCAGTGCTCAAATTTCCTTGATTGCCTCATTGTATCAATTTCAGAGCTCCTTGTTTCAAGATCCAAAGTCCCCATTGGCATCTGCCTGACAACTGTCTTCAACAGTCACCGGAAGTATCCCACAACATGCATCCTTTTTATTCGTGGCCACTTACCTGTGAAAGACCGTGCTTTATCCATCCTACACAGTCTACCACACTCTGTATTTTTGATGATTTTATTCCTCTTACTTTTTATAAACTGATCTTATTTTGAGGCTTGATCAGATTTAGATTTTTGGGGCAAAGGGGCAAATAGTAGATCATTAGGTGGGGTTTGTGCCCTATCGCATTAACAGGTTCTTTTCTGATGTTAAACATGATCAGTGAGTTCAAGGGTTATCAGCGTGATCCACTCACTATAAAGTTCCCTGTCGATTTTCAGCTAACAGCTTTTCCAGCCATTGAGGAACGTTACCGAACCCCTTATTTCTTGAGGGTTAGCAAAGTAGTGAGAGTCTAAGCCTCTCATTCCTTATTGAATAAAATTCTTCTAAAAAGAAAAATATTCCCTCAAAAACTTTTTGGTTGCAATTTCTTTGGGAAAGGCAAGAAAAAGACTTGATTCCTTGCCTTTACGTACCAAGTTCTGGAATAAAAAGTTAGTTCCCTAGCATCTTCCAAAGTGGGCAAATAATTATTTTTTGTTGTTGTTGGAGCTTTATAAACTCATAGATTTTTACAACATACTAGATGTGTTTTAATCTATGTCTATTAACAAAACAGTTTTTTTTTCTTTTAAGCTGTTGTCAACAGTTCTTCAAACTTAATCTTGTTACTCATTGAAGAGATAAAAGCATTCCAAATAACATTAAATCATAGCCTTTCTCTCTTCCAGAACGGGTGATTTTTCTAATTGAGGGTAAGCTTGAGGGTATACACATAAGAAGGTTAGTTAAGAAATGCAGGTAAAAAAGAAATAGCAAGTCACTATAATTTTTGGAACACATCAAATAACTTAGATATCTGATCAATGTCTACCATTGCCTATCAGGCAGGCAATACTGAGGTGCTCACTTTGATACAGCTTATACATCTCTTGGCATTTTAAAAAAGATATTTATTGAATTCCTGGGTGTGAAGCATAGTGTTAAGTGTTCTATTTGTATTTTCTTATTTAATCATTGCAACACATTTGTGAGATAGATGCCATTATCCTCCTCATTTTTGCAAGTAAGGAACCTGCAGGTTAGGAAGGTTATGTAAATTGATCAACAGTGTGAGCGGGGGACGGGCAGAGAGAGAGGGAGACACAGAATCCAAAAGCAGATTGTCAGCACAGAGCCTGGTGCAGGGCTCAAACTCAGGAATGGCTAGATCATGACCTGAACCGAAATCAGATGCCCAACCAGCTAAGCCACCCAGGTGCTCCCAAAGCCCACTATTCTTACGTAGTTACAGAATTTTGGGAATGATTCCTTTGTTGTTTTCTCTATTACTTATTACCTGAATGAAGCATCCTCAGGCATTTTTTCTTTGTTTCTCTCTTTATCTATCACTTCCTCAGAATTTACTCCATTTGGTTCAGGTTTGAAAATTGTTTTGGAAAAAATGTCCTCAGGTTTTTTCACCTATAGAATAAGAAGAAAAATGATTAAAAAATAAATGTGTATTAAAAATTAGACCCTGTCAAATAGTTACTGAAATATATATTCAGATTCAAGTAAACTAAAAATATTAAAATTCTTTTTTTTTAATGTTTTATTTACTGATTTTGAGAAAGAGAAAGAACTCTTAGGACAGAGCCTGTTTGGGATTCTCTCTCCCTCCTTCTCTGCCTTTCCCCTGCTGGAGTTCTTTCTCTTTCTCAAAATCAGTAACTGACAAGGAGTTTGAACTCAAGAACAAGGAGTCGTACACTTAACTGACTAAGCCACCCCGACACCTATAAAAATATTAACATCATTTACTACTGGAAGTGAAAAGTTATTTGCCTAAAGGGCTGATGCACATCACTAATGGACAGCTGTTTTGGGATATAAGATTCTTTAATTGGGGTTAACAGTAAGTTATTTTAGCCTTGATTGTATTTTAAATTTTCAATTAACCCATTTTTTGATGTGCTGAATACACCACTTAAATTAAAGAAAACCTATCATTTCACTTAGTTGTATGGTCTCTGTGATGAAATGAAACAATTTTCAGCCTTACCAGTTGATCTAATCTTCCAAAAGCTACCCCTTTGGAGTAACTGTTCCAAAGTCATCTCTTTACCTCTTTGCTGAAATCTGTACATTGAGGTTCAGCTTCCGTTAGTCGAACAATTTCTGCTGCAGGAGTTTCGTGGTCTGGCTTTATATTGTTTTCTTTAACGGCAGTATCCAGATCCTTAATGTTATCATCCTTTTTTCGAGTCTGTCCAAAAGACATATAGCATGGATTCATACTATGTATAGTTTTCAGATACCATCTGTTATTTTGAAAAGAAAAATAAAGGCTCATCCTCACTTATAAGGAGGTTCTCTTATGAAAACCAACGGGAAGAAAAAGTCAGTATTCCACACATTTTTTTCTCATCTCTTTTAATCACCCATTTTGTAATTTGTAGAACGTGCAATTTCGACTGTTAATCTGTTGAATCATTGCTAGCAATGCCTGGTTGCTCTTGATTAGATGGAAAGGGCATTTCCAGAAGACAGGGTAACACCTCCAGCTGGTGTGCATCTACTAACAGGGACCGGCCATTCAGAAGCCCCTGAAAAAGCGTGCCCGGCTGCTATCTCTGTACTTCTGAATCAGGGTAGCCGACAAACAGCGAGCAACGGAACGGCGCCACTTCCCAGGGCTGGAGTTGGGACGTGAGGAATAGTCGACTTACGACTTGTACTGAGGAACTCTCTCCTGCGCCAGTTTAGGTCACGTTAAATTAGGACACGGAGCAATGCACATTTTATTGGAGGGGGAACTGGGGACTCTTGGGAACCTGCAGGGCATTCTACACTTGCTGACAGCATTTCTATCTTAGTATCTCTGTGAAGTACACAGGCTAGGCTGTGCCATCTGATTTACAGCAGAGAGGAAGGCCGCAACTGCTACAGCGATGTCCAACAAGCAAGACAGCTCTGGTTTTTTGAACCCAGGGCTATTTCCATTTACTGAGCTGTCTTGGCTTATTATTATGAGAATAAGTAAAATCAAATAACTATCCATACTGCAGACCCCATCTGAAAACACCTGTCATGTAACTCCCTGATGCCGATTCAAGTGACAGTACATTTACACACAGAGTGATTAAAAGCAATTGACGTACCTGGGTAATCCTGAACGGATTATCCCTTAAACCTGAGGGACTCTGTAAGGGTGACTGGTCTACAGCACCAATAACATTTAATCCTTTCTTCTTTTCCCTCAGGCATGCTTGCTGATGTCTCCTGATTCTTTCCATCTGCTCCTCCACAGTCATCCTTGGCCGGGTACTTTCAGCCAAGCACAGCTGCTCCACTGCACTTCTTGGTCTTTCCTTAAATTAAAAATGGACACATGTATACATAAATACAGAATAATTTCTGAAAAATATGCTGGGATAAAAAAATGTTCTAAAAGGCATTTATTTTGTTCTCAAAATCAGAAGTGGAGATTTAAATGTCAATTTAGTTAACACCAGAAAGGCAAACTGTTCACGGGTAATTGGTGATGCATAGTCAATGAAACAGGAAATTGTATAAAACTAAGTAGGGAAAACAGGGGGCACAGCTTCTAAATATAAGATTTTATTTTATTTTTTAAAGTTTATTTATTTTGAGAGAGCAGGAGCAGGGGAGGGGCAGAGAAGCCCAAGCAGCTCTCTGAGGACAGGCTGACAGTGTGGAGCCCAACGTGGGACTCCATCTCAGGAACCGTGAGGTCATGACCTGAGCTGACTAAGCCACCCAGGCACCTCCCCCTCCTTTAAAAGATTTTTTCTAAAGTATTATTTTTTACTAATCTCTCTACCCAATGTGGGGCTCAAAATTATAACTCCTAGATCAAACATTGCTTGCCCTACCAACTGAGGCAGCCAGGTACCCCAAGATATATTTTAATGAAAATGTAAAATTTTTTAAAAAGTTTATTTGTTTAGCGAGAGAGAGAGAACCAGTGGGGGAGGTGCAGAGAAAGAGGGAGACAGAGTCTGAAGCAGGTTCTGTGCTGACAGCAGTGAGCCCAATGTGGGGCTAGCTCACAAACCATGAGATCAAGACCTGAGTTGAAGGCGGACGCTTAACCAACTAAGCCACCCAGGTATTCCAAATTATAATATTTTAAGTCACACATTTACTGTGAAAAGACTGAGCAAACATCCTCAGTTTATGATCAATAGGATAAGGATTTAAAAATATTTGTCACATTAAACAACCAATTCTTCTCACTTTCTTATTAGGTGATTAACTAGTTGTTACTTAACCTTCTAATTTCTGTATAAGTCTAATTACATGAAATAGAAGTTGGGGTTTTGATTTTTTACTTTGCTTTTCTGTTTGGAGTGTCATTGTAACTACTGTATTGTAAATGATGGAAAATAACTGCATATGTTAAAAAAAGAAATTGTTATTAAAAAAAGATATAAAAAACAATAATGGCATAAAATGCCAAATAAGAACCTCAATATTAGTCATAAGCAAATTTTAGCTTATTTTATGTAACAGAAAGTTTAAAGATTGAACATATTCTAAAATCTATAGCATAGATTCACAGGTTTCTTTGTGGCCTGTGGTCTGAGTTGGTGGGAACTGACTGAAACAGTGGTGAAGTTGCTTGCTTTTGAAAAAACCAAGGGCAGAGATGAGCATTTCTGTGAGGAAGCAATATGTCTCTCTTCAGCAATCTGGAAGATGCCAGCAGGGCAGGAGCGATAGCTCTAGAGCCATTTTCTATTGTATATAATAAATACCTTAAAGAGCTCAAATAAAAACTAAAATAGGAAAAATGAAAAGCCTTGTGCAGAAGTGAGGGTGATTATCATTTATATATAAAGCACATTAGCTTTGGAAAGAAAAAAACAACAAAACACCAAACAAACCAAAACTAAATTGAAAAAAAGGTAAATTCTAAATACAGATTGGGAATTGGCTACTATAGTCATTCCTTTCCTTTTGTTTTTATCTTGGATTTTGTTAAAGTTTCTTATTTTATCCTTTTATTTTTAGTAACAACAAACATGTAGTCTTCTTGGCTTTTCTACGTTTATGCAAAAATATCACACTGCAACTTCCTTCTCCAAGTCGTCACATAAATAAAAATAGATTTTTACTATTTATTTGTAAAATTAAAAAATATTTTTTTGAAAGAGAGAGCGAGAGCGAGAGAGAGAAAATGAGTTGGGGAGGGGCAGAGAGAGAGGGAGACAGAATCCAAAGCAGGCTTCGGGCTCTGAGCTGTCAGCACAGAGCCCAATGTGGGGCTTGAACTCACAAACCATGAGATCATGATTGGGCCAATGTTGGGTCCTGTAAAAATCAGTTTTTCAAGGTCAGATATTAATTTTTAGAACCTTTTCTCTAATGATAACTGGAAAAGAGCATTTCATTACAGTTTTAGTTATTAGTATTTTAAAATTTATGGGGTTGAACAATTATCATATATTTGTGAATTACTATTATATATTTTCCATAGAAAAGAAACTTAAAAATAACTTATGTATATTCATTCCTCATATATTATGGAACTTGCCTATTATATTCCAAGTATTTTATTCTAACACTGATACTGCTTATAAAGGTCTTTCTTGTACCAATATTATATAACTGTGGTCTTCTATACCCCCCCCAACCCCGTATTTGGTGATATAGAAGCCTTTCTTCTACTATTTAAGATAGTTACCTATTTCTGAGACTACTTGGTGAAAAGGAGTTAAGTACTCTGATAATCTTCCCAATGTGACCAACATTAGACTGGTTTATAGCTAGTTTGAATTAAATGGATCTCAGATGAATATGCAAAATATAGAAGTTATTTTCCCAATCCTAATTCATATTTCTCAGAGTAACCAGAAGATTGGCAAATTCCAAATCCACCAAAATTAGGCTGGCTTGAAAATCTATTAACTTGGATGACCACAGTACACGTCTATCACTCTCATTAAGGAAATTCTTAAAGGTATCAAGAGATGGGATATGGGGCAATTATCGGAAACAGATTCCACAAACTGTAAACTAAGACCCCCTGTCAAAACTGATCAAAACAAACCTAGATTAGGTATTGAGTAGGTCTGTCCCCTAGACACTAATTTTCTCAATGAAATTAAAAAAAATAAGATTACTAAGTTTTTCTTAGAATATGTAAACAAAATTTTGGTTAAATACTAAAAAGGGAATTATAAACAATAAATAGGCCTTAAGAATCCTTTTAGAGATTAAGTTCTAGTTAAATACCGTTCTTGAATCCATCATCTTCTTAGTTTTCCTTAAGGTTACATAGGAGGCTATTGTGGAAGATTCAGGTGTTGGTGATTTGGTTCTTGGAGGAACTACTCCAACAGGAAAATGGGAACCTAAAAATAAAAACACCAGTAATTTCTTCAAAACATCTTTCACATAACATTGCTTTCTTTTGACATACTCGATTTCTAAATAAAAAAAAATTTTTTTTTAATTTTAGAGAGATACAGCAAGAGAACATGTGTGTGCAGGGAAGAGGGGCAGAGCGAGAGAGGGAATCTTAAGAGGAGCCCAACTCAGGGCTTAATCCCATGACTTTGGGTTCATGACCTGAGTGAAATCAAGAGTTGGATGCTCAATCAACTGAGCCACCCTGGCACCCCGGACACTCAATCTCTGAGGCTTTTAAAATCAAAAGCAAATTTATTTTCATCTGTTAATTGTTTTAAAGATTTTATTTTTAAGTAACCTCTACACCCAACATGGGGCTTGAACTTGCAACCCAGCGATCAATAGTCGCATTCTCTACCGACTAAGCCAGTCAGGTGCTCCAAAAGGCAAATTTATCACTTAAAAAGAGCTAGGGAAAATGCAGTAGCCTTCCATTAGTTACTCTATCTAAAGTTCTCCATATTTTTTTAAATTTTATAAAAACTTTAATTATAAAATCAGTAACTCAGTGGATCAGACATCTTCACAACAAACAACCTTCAAAAGAAACGAAGGTAAATGAAGTGCAGTGCCTTCATTAATTTACTTCCTCAAGTTCATATAACTCTTCGGCAGCATGGGTGGGGCTTCTTTCTGCTGTGACCTTCTTTCCATTCACAGTATTTTAGAGGTTGAAAAGGACCTTAATCCTTTCATATGTTACAGATCAGGAAAGCCGTGGCCCAGAAAGGTTAAGTGATCTACTTAAATGCCCTTAATTTCCATTTGGTCTCTTTTCAATCACACTGTACTATCTCAAGAGAATCCACTAACACTGTTAACAATAGTTAACTATAGTTAATCACTGTCACTTTCTCTTTTGTATTTTCAGAAATTTCTAAAATGAACACATACCATAGAAAACAAAACACACAATGCAATCACTGATCCAATAACAATAAAAGTTAAAAGTAAGTTAACACATAAAATGTATGTAGTTATACCACATTCATTTTAAGTAAAATATACGTTCACTCTTATCCACTGAAGACACTAGTAAAAGAACAAATTATTAAAATCTCAATGACTTACTTAAAAACAAAAATACACCACTCTCTTTGAGCTCACTTAAAGTTACATCAACTAAGTAGAAAAAAGTCTAGTTTTGCCCCCACAGACAAATGGTATTATCATTCATTGGTCATTCAGGGCCCCTTTAATTTACCAGACAATCTGCAGCTTAGGGTTTAATACTGCTTATGAACTGTGTGACTCCTGTAAGGCTGTATATTTAAGAACGTGAAGTGCTGAACTGATACACAATACAGGTAATATTGCAATTCAAACTAGAGAAAGCCTTTCTTATCCCAGTTAGTGATCCATTTTTAAAACTTCTACTTTCAGTCATGTGGCACAAATTACACCATAATTGATCTATGTATTTCCGACGATTTACTCAGGTGAGAGCTTATAAGTTAAAAAAAAAAAACCAAACCAAACTCAAACACGTAGGGATGCCTAGCTGACTTAGTAGAGCATGTAGTACTCTTGATCTCAGGGTCATGAGTTCAAGCCCCACTAAGTGATCTCTTATTTTAGAGATCACTAAAAATAAAACTAAAAAATGAGGGGCACCTGGGTGGCTCAATTGCTTAAGTGTCCCACTTTGGCTCAGGTTGTGATCTCACAGTTTGTGAGTTGGAGCCCTGTGTTGGGCTTTCTGCAGTCAGCACAGAGCCCACTTTGCATCCTCTGTCCCCTCCACTCTCTCAAAAATAAACAGTAAAAAAAAAAGACAATAGAATTCTTTTTTTTTTTTTTACCTTTTTTTTTGTTTTATTTATTTTTGATACAGAGAGAGAAGGAGACACAGAACCGGAAGCAGGCTCCAGGCTCTGAGCTAGCGGTCAGCACAGAGCCTGATGCGGGGCTCGAACCCACGAATGTGAGATCTGACCTGAGTCAAAGTTGGAGGCTTAACCAACTAAGCCACCCAGGCGCCCCTAGAATTCTTAAAAAAAAATAAAAAACAAATACTTAAATTTTCAGAGGCAAAACTTTGAAGAAGAATCCAAATCCTACAGAGAACTTATGTCAGACAAGGTATTTTTTATGAGTAAAGACATGGCATTGACTTCTGTCCTCTCCTCTGTGCCCCTCCCCACTTATTCTCTCTCTAAAATAAAATAAAAATATCTACTCATGAGTTGAAGTCACTCATTAAATAATTTCTAAATTTTGTAGACTTGACTGGTGACAATTATCCCCTATAGATCATGGGGTATTATGACTATGTAGGAACTAAAAAAAGAATGGAATAGGATATGCAAAATCAAACCATAAAATGTGGTCATTATATTATATACGCTCTAAATACTTTGCCCACAGGGATTAAGAATGTTAACATGTGTGATAAATAGGAACTTCCTCCCCCCGACCCTGCATACGCAGTCTGAAGAAGGTAGATGCTACTCTGTTCCAGGAAACCAGTGCTATTGAAACAGGGGCACTCTGGCTAGATTTACTGATTTCTTTTAATTTTTAAGTAATCTCTACATCCAGCGTGGGGCTAAAACTTACACTTTCGAGCTCAAGAGTCATAAGTTCTACTGACTGAGGTAGCCAGGAGCCCGTAGATCTACTGAGTATTCGAGAAAAGCTACAAAGTCCCAATTTTTACTTATTTATTTTCTTAAAATGTTTAGTTTGAGAGCGAGACAGAGTAAGAGGAGGGACACAGAGAGAATCCCAAGCAGGCTCCACACTGTTAGCACAGACATGGCTACGCCCAGTGTGGGGCTTGATCCCACGAACCTCAAGATTATGACCTGAGTGAAATCAAGTCTGATGCTTAACCAACTGAACAATGCAGGCATCTCTAAGGTCCCGGTTTTTAATTAATTTTTTATCATTAATTTATTTTTAAAAATTCAAATCCTAGTTAGTTAACATAGTGTAATAATGATTTCAGGAATAAAATCAGTGTTTCTTCACTTACATATGACACCCAGTGCTCATCCCAACACGTGTCCTCCTTACTGCCCCTTACCCATTTAGCCCTGCCCCCGCCCACCAACCCCTCCAGCAACCCTGTTTGTTCTCTGTATTTAAGAGTCTCTCATGTTTTGTCTCCCTCTGTTTTTGTATTACTTTGGCTTCCCTTCCTTATGTTCATCTGTATTGTATCTATTCCACATGTGAGTGAAATTGAGATATCTGTCTTTCTCTGACTTAGGTTGCTTAGGATAATGATTCTAGTTCCATGTACGTTGTTTCAAATGGCAAAATTTCCTTCTTTTTGATCGCCCAGGAATTTCCCATTGTATATAAATATCATATCCTCCTTATCCATTCATCAGTCGATGGGTATCTGGGCCCTTTCCATACTTTGGCTATTTTCCATAGTACTGCTATAATCACTGGGGTCCATGTACCCCTTAAAATCAGCACTCCTGTATCCTCTGGATAAATACCTACTAGTGCATTTGCTGGGTCGTAGGGTAGTTCTATTTTTAATTTTTTGAGGAACTGTTTTCTGGAGTGGCTGCACTAGTTTGCGTTACCACCAGCAGTGCAAAAGGGTTTCTCTTTCTCTACAGCCTCACCAACACCTATTGTTGCCAGAGTTGTTAATTTTAGCTGTTCTGACAGGTGTGAGGGTGGTATCTCATTGTGGTTTTGATTTGTATTTCCCATATGAAAAGTGATGTTAAGCATTTTTTTTCACGAGTTTGTTAACAATCTGGATGTCTTCTTTGGAAAAGTATTCTGCTCTTTTGCCCATTTCTTCACTTAAGTCTCAATTATTAAATGTTGGCACCAACACATTTTTTTTTGGCTAAAAAAAGCCCCCACCACATTTATTTATAAATGTTAACTACTTATAAATATTAATGATTATTAATACAGAAATCCAAAAAAATCAGTATCAAATAGAATCTAGTAGCACATTAAAGGAAAAATATACTATAAGCAAATGAGGTTTATGTTAGGAAGGCAAATGGAATTTGGAAAAATCAAGTAAATGTAACTCAACATACTAATATATACAGAGAAAAATAAGATCACTAAGAAGGCATTTAATGAAATTCAATATCCTTTCATAAAAAAAAACTGAAATGAGGATAAATGGATACTTCCACAATATGCTCAATGTAGATATCCCAAACCAAAGCCAGTACCATGCTCAATGGGAAAAATTTCAAAGCACTTTCACTGGGTGGTTCAGTTGGTTGAGTGTCCAACTCTTGGTTTCAGC